>NC_046661.1:145798539-145826230 GCF_010883055.1 Belonocnema kinseyi | reverse complement strand
TTGTAGATGATACTCGTTTTGACTTTCAAATTAAATAATTTTGTTGAAAGTTCATATATTTTGTTGGAAATTGACCTTGTTTGGTAGAAATTTAATCTTTTTAGTTGAAAATGTATCATATTTGGTCAAAAATGCAATTGTTTGGTTGAAATATGAACTGTACATCTTCTTGGGCTTAAAAGTCGATTATTTCACTAAGAGTTGAATTACTTTGTTAAAAAAAAATAATGTTTTTTTCAACAAGGATTTATAATTATGGTTAAAAATTTAACTATTTGGTTGAAAGTTTAACTCCTTGATTGAAAACTCATATTTTTGGCTGAAAATAACCAACTTTTTGTAGATAATTCGTTTTTTTGAGTTTCAAATTAAATAATTTTGTTGAAAATTCATGTATTTTGTTTGAAATTTGTCTTTTTTGTAGATAATTAATTTTCTTGGTCGAAAATTCATGTTATTGGTTCAGAATTTAACAACTTTATTGAAAATTCATTTTTTCGATTAAAAAATTTTTTTTATCTGAAAATGTAACTATTCTAGGATTGATTAAAAATTAATCGTTTTTATCTGGAAATTGAACTAATCAATTTTTGGTTGAAACTTTATCCTGTACATTGTATTACTAAAACACCAATTATTTGATAGAAAAATAATTTAATTTGTTAAAAAGTAAACTTTGGGGTTGAAAATTGATATATTTTGTTAAATAGATTTTTTCCTAAAATTAGAAAAACTGCAAAATAAAAAAATTTCCTTAAAATCTTTCGGATTCTTTTTTTTTTAATTTTTAAAATGTTTTCAAATACTCACTTAAAATTTATTTGTCAAAATAAAAAATCATTTTCAATGTTCTTAGCAATGATAACAATTTTTGTTATTCTTTTTAAATACTGTACAATTCTCAAAAGGCTTTTTTTTAATCTGCAAAAGTCTAAATCGTGTTTCAAATTATTTGAAATAATTTCAAGTTTTAAATTAATTCTGAATGTTTTTTTAAATTAAAAATGTACTTAAAATTTAGCTCATTACAAATTTAACAATTCAAGGCTTTCGGTTTCGAACCATTCTGTTCAAATTTGTATAGTTTTTAACAGTTGTTTGTAATGGATTCTTTTTAATGAACGATCGAATATTGCTGATAATTAACGAAATTTTCTTTTTTTAGTTAAAAAATTCCAAATTGAATGGGTTAAAGATAAAAAAATTTTAGACTGAAATAAGATTTGAAGTCATAATCGAAAACAAATAAATTAATTTTCTAACAAATAATTGGTGTTTTAACTAATACAGTTTACAGGATAAAGTTTAACCAAAAATGGAATAGTTCAATTTCCAGATAAAAGCTGTGATAAAAAATTGAATTGAACAAGGAAAAAAAACGAATTTTCAACAAAATTGTTAAATTTTCAAGGAAAAGGTGAATTTTTGACCAAGAAGATTAATGTTCTAGAAAAAAAAGATTTTCAAAGTTAACCAATATATATGATTAATTTTTAATCAATCCTCTAATAGTTACATTTTCAGATAAAGATAAATAATTTTTAACGGGAAAAATTTCTTTTCAATAAAGTTGTTGAATTGTCAGCCAATCCGATGAATTTTCGACCAAGAAAATAAATGATCTACAAAAAACGACAAATTTTAAACGAAATACATGAATTTTCAACGAAATTATTTAATTTGACAGTCAAAAAGACGAATTATCTACAAAAAGTTTAATTTATTAAGCGAAAAATATGAGTTTTCAATCAAAAAGTTAAACAATTGCATTTTCGACCAAAAATGAAACATTTTCAACCAAAAAGATTAAATTTCTACTGAAAAAGGTTAATTTAATTTTAATAAATTTTAAAATTTTAAAGTTAAAAAGAATATTATGTACAAAAAAGCTGAATTTTTAACCTAATTTAAAGGCAAATAGTTCAATTTTCAATTATAATTTTGAATCTTTAATAAGAAAAAATTAATTCTTTTACTAAGTAGTTCAACTTTAAGTGGATAATCGAATTTTCCACCCAAAAATTATGATTTTAATTTTTAACAATATAGTTGCATTTACAACAATACGACTTTGCAACCAAAAAATATTCACAGTTGATAATTCAACCGAAAAATGTAATTTTTAATCAAAAAGTATAAATTTTCCATAAAGCAATTTAATTTCTACAAAGAAAGACTAATTGTTAACAAAATACATGATTTTTTAACCAAAAATGATATAGACTAAATGTCAATTTCAAAAATGTATTTTCAACGAAAGAGATGAACCTTCAAATAAAAGAAATAAAATTTTTAACAAAGTAGTTGAACTTTTGATAGAAAAGAGGCCTTTTTTTACCAAATAGTTACATTTTTAACAAAATAATTAATTTTTCAATCAAATAATTGAGTTTTTATGCAAACGAGATGAATTTCAAAATCACCAACTTCTTTAATTTCTTTCAAATGCGGATCAAGATTTAAAGAAGACTATTATAATATAACATAATTATAATATTATCATTAATAATATATAAATACATATATATACATAATAGTATTAATATTTATATAATTTATATTTTATACTTGAAGTAACGTAACCTCAAAATACACGCATATAAAGAGGCGCGTGAAGTATTCAAATCATGAGAATCGCCAGCCCAGCATCGAAATCTGAAAATATTAAAATCCCAATCTCTTCATTTTATTTCAAAGCAGATAGAGATATAAATAGAACAGCCGAAGTGTTCCGACCGGCAATCGTGCACCTTCGAGTCTTCAAATTCAGAAGAGGAGAAATGGGTTGCGCGCACAACGCAGGCATTTATATCGTCTCCTACCATTTCACACGCACATAGACGTGTCATAGTATTGGACCACGTCTCGTTTCAGATTTGGAATCACTGGGCTCGACACAGCGCTCTTGCTCAGTCAGCAACGTGAGGGGAAGTCGAGTGGAGAGGGTAAGACGAGCAGGTAGATCGCGATCACATGATAATCGCCCAAATTCTAGGCGCTGCCGGTGATTTTGCGTCCTATGGTCAGATGGGGGGGGGGGGCTAGCTGACTTGCTTCCTCGCTCTCCGTTTCTTCTTTCCCTTTAAACTCGTCGCTTCACTCATTTTCCTTCACCTCTTAATTCCCTAATTTTCCCTTTACAATTTTTCCAGGGTTGAATGATATTTATAAAAATTGGGTTGGAATTTTTGAAGTCTTCTGGAATATTTTTCAATATTTTATTTTTTGAAATCTCAAATTAAAAAACAAAAATTAAATCTTTGGAAAATCCTTAAAATCTTTGCAAAACTCATTGAAAGCCTTTGAAATCTGTGTGAAATATTTTGGAGTCTAAAATCTTTTTAAATCTTTTTAAGCTGTTAAGAAATCTACTAAAATAATATTTTGAAATCTTATGATTTTTTTTTAATCTATGCGTAATTATTTTAAATTATCTAGCCTTGCTCCTATCATGTCAGGTTCGCCACTCGAGTGGTGGAGGAAGAGAGGACTACTATTTGGCTAAGCACCCTGTCGATTCCGACCATAGGACGCAAGTCAACTGCAGCCATTCAATGTCATTCAATTCTATTTTTAAGATATTATAGGTAATTGAGAGTGTAATATGGAAACCCCAACACTTTCTTGCTTAAAACTTTTTTGTTTAAAAACACGAACATTTAGTTGAAAATTATCTTTTTTATTGATGCAAACTCCTGTTTAAAAAAAAAACAAGAATCCAACGACCAAATTTGGACCATAGCAAACAAATAAACAAAAAAAACTCTAATTATAATCTGAAAAAAAAGAGGAAAGAAAAATGAAATTCTCATTTTTCTTTCCTCTTTTTTATTTTTGTCCGAAAATTATTTTAAACATTTTTTTCAACTTACAATCGCAGCTTCTTTTTTGATTTTCAAACAAAACTATTTTTTTTAAAGTTTAACTACTTACTTGAAAATTTAATTATTTGATTAAGCATTCAACTTTTTTGTTTAAAATTTAATTATTTCGTTGGAAATGAGTAGATAAGCTAGGATGTTTCTGGGCCACATCAATCGGTAAAACACCCAGTGGACACAAAATTTGGCAACCTCTTTACAACATCGTTACAACATCTTTACGACAACTTTACGACAGCCTATGTCCATGCCGTTACAGTGTCTTTACGATATCGTAAAGACATCGGCAGATCATACGACATATTTACGATATCATAAAGACGACTTAACGACATGGACATAGGATGTCGTAAAGTTCTCGTAACGATGTCGTAACGATGTCGAAAAGACATCGCCAAATTTTGTGCTCATTGGGCAATGTCGATTAGTTGCCAACAGTCGATAACTCGGCCCGTAAAGTAGAATAATAAAACGAATCCATGGACATAGGAAACACGGGACTAGGCATGCCATTCTAACTTGGGGGAGCGGGGTTGAATCCACGAGAGGGGGGAGAATTCCATGAGTGGGAAGAGCCGCCATCTTACGATGTGCCATTTGATTATGTGCACGAGAATTTTTGTCGACAAACTGTGCATGAAAATATAAACATGTGGGCGCTTCCATGTTTGTCGCGGGACATCAAAAGGTGGCGGACCTCCCCCCTCATTGCATCACCCCCGCAATGGCATGCCTAGTCCCTTGTTTCCTATATCCATGAACGAATCCATGAACCAACCGGCAAGATGTGTCCCTGTTTTACCGACCGAATCGGGCTTCAACCATGCTTAGTACATTCGACTTGTATCTGCCGCTAGAACATTAAATTCTCAGTTTACCTGAGAATCTACCTTGATTCTCAGGTATCGAAGAGAGAGCATCGTTGTTTCGTTGCTGTTCATACCTGCTCAAATTTGTCTTACCTTGATATGAGTGCTGTATGAGTACCGAAACGTTGGTGAATATTATTTGCAAATGTTTTTTTATCATTTTAATTTGATATTAATGAAAATAAAAAGGACGAAAGGAATGAAAAAAGAAGAAAGGGGATTTGGATGGTTGCAAACTTCCTCTTTTTTATTTTTGTGTTTTTCAAATTGCAATAGAAACATGTTATGGTGGTCATCGAAATTTGGTTTTTGGATTCTTGATTTTCTGTTCAGGAATTCTATGTATTAACTTGATTATTGGATGTTAAAGAGGGCATTAAATTTTATTCTAATCTAATTTAAATTTCTTAAATTTTAGCTTCAAGAATAGGCCAATTATGTTTTTAAGTTTTGAGAATTCAGGGGAATCCCCGATCCAACAAACGCCATCTACAGAATGAGCTTGTAGCTGACTCAGACAGTAAGCCAGAAATACACCTTGCCGGCTGGGTCGAGGATTCACGAAAGTGCTCTACCTTACCGTCCGAGTTACTGACTGTAGGTAACTTACTGTAACTGTTTTACCGACTGATGTGGCCCAGAACCGGCCTAACTTATCTATTAAAATTCGACTATTTTGTTAAAAATTCATCTTTTGAAGTCAAAAAACCAATCAGTTGGGTAAAAGTTGAAGTAAATTTCAAATGAAAAATTCATTTTAAAAAGAGATTCATCTTTTTTGTTGAAAATACATCTGTCTTTTAAAAAATTCTTATTTTAGGCTTAAATATTCTAGTATTTCGTTTAAAATGCATTTTTTTTTAAGTTTAATCTTTTTTGTTTAAAAATTCGTCCATTTGGTTAAAAAGTTACCGTTTTAATTTTAAAATGCAACTTTCGGGTGGAATTTTAACTGTCTAGTTGAAAATTTAATTATTTGGTGGAAGATTTAATAACTTTGACTAACATTTAAATACTTTTCGGAAATATAACATTTTTCTTGAAAATTTAAATATTTGGTTGAAAAATGATTTTTTTAAGAAAAATTTTTTGTTCGTTGATCAATTGACAAACAAAAATTTTCTAAAATTTTTACTATTCTTTTTTAGATTAGAAGTTTATTCTTTATAAGTTGAAAGTTCAAATATTTGGTAGCAAATTATTATTTTAATTTTAAATTCGACAAAATTCGTGAAAAATTCGTTTTTTTTATGCTAAAAATTAATTTTTTACAGTGAAATTTATAAAGTTTTAGCCGTTGATCAAACTACAATATATCCTTAAATATTTAGAAATAAACTCAAGTTGATTTATCATATTTTGTTCGATAACTCCTGATTTATGCTTCAGACTTGCACTTTGTTGATGAAAAAAACATGATTAATAATCCAACCATTTCAACATAAACATTCGACCTCAATAAAGTTTGTTATTAATATTCATGTCTCTTCAGCCTTAGCTATTCTTAAAAAAAATCACTTCAGTCATTTGAAGTCAATTTTATAATTAGTAATTAAGGTTTTCCTGAAATGTTTTTATTGTTTCTAATAAAATAATTTTCGAATCAAGTAGTTTAGTTTTAAACCAAGTAGTCAATTTTTCAATAAAGATTACTTTTCTACTAAATAAAATATTTTCAACTAAATAGTTAAATTTTTAACTAAAAAAGATCGCTTCGCTCGCAAAATTCAGAGCGCTTCGGGCGCGCGACTGTTGGTTCTTGCGCTTCACGATCGATAATGTGTATATCCCACACTCGTGCGCAGTCCTTTTAAAATTAAAAGGAAACAAATCGAAAACTCTAATTTGTTGATTGTGAATTCTCCTTTGTTAAAGCTCCTTCGGTTTTAAAGAACACATTCTCTTTGCGTATCTCGTGCTTAGCACTCGATTTTGTTTAAACTGTGAAATTTTCTACACTAGTTTTATTCCATATCAAATGATAATAAGATTTTTTTGCATGGAATAAGATGCGGCTGTAATCCAACGTATACAGTTATATATTCTCAAAGAAAAGTTCCCTTAAGGCCATGTGACGAGTGGGTCACGTGACCAGATTCATACCTTACCGCCACTTTTTTTATTTCCCAACTGATTTTCACACGAAGCGCCACATCAAGTTAAAACTTGGGGATAATAAATAAAAGACATTAAGGAAGGTGGGTCTGGTCCTAAATTTGAGTAATTATGAAAAAAGTAAAAAAAAATACTTAAAAAAAATTTTTCTTCATAATTATAAAAATTTAGGACCATACACACCTATCCTAATGCTTCCTATTTAGCATCCAAAATTTTCAAATCGATGTGACGCTTCGTCTAGAAATAAGATAGGAAATAAAAAAGTGACGGTAATGTAGGAATCTGGACACGTGGCGCACTCATCACATGGCATTAAGTGATTGTAGATAAAATTCGAAAAAATAGCGGAATGAAATTCAATGAAATTCACGAAGATAAATGTTCAGATTCAATTGATATAGATGTCGACCGTAATATTTTATCTGAAAGTGACATTGCATTTTTTAAGCTAGATAAAGAGAAAGCCGTTTCCTCTCTAAATGCCTGTTTACGAATTCTCGAAGAAGAAGAGATCAATCTTCTTGAGATAAAAAATAAAAAACAAAAGCAAGACGTCTTAAGAAAATTATGTAAAACGATACGCTGCAAGCTTTTTGGTAAAAATCCTGTTCATGAAAATGACAAAATTGTAGTTCATTTGAAGGAAAATTTTTAAAAAGCTGAATTAGGCAAAAGAAGACAAATTACAATCTTAACCCGAATCCGCGCACAGTACTATATATGGTATGCTCCAGACGTAAAACGAAATTCGCGTTTGCTACCATTCTTTGAGCTTAAAACCCGCGTGACATATATGGTACACCCTTTATTTTGGAAAGTAAAAACCGCACTAAACCCAGAATTTTTTTAAAGTCAGTATAGAAGTCAAGTAACAACCCCTTAACGTTTCACAACGATATTTAAAAACAAAAATTTTGGGCGGATTTGGATTAACCATTTTACATAACAGTTGGACAGTCAGAAGGATTTGATCAGTTTTCAGTTCTTTTTATCGTATGGTTTGTACAGCTAAAGAATTAATTATTTTAAAAAGGTTTCTACCTGCTTCAGACACAAAAGCGGCAAAAAATTGTCAGAAAAAAGGGTGTTGTGCGTAAAAGATTGTTATAACCATGATGATAGTAGTCGTATAATGCCAGGGAAAAACGAATATGTATCCGTGATAGTAAACTCAGAAAAATGAACAGTTGGGGCTACTACCTTTTTATTAGTAAAGGTATTTTCACTTTAACCACCAGCTAACTTCACTTCGTTGAATGCATAAAATCTAGAGGAAATTTCTTCGAATACACAGACATCAATTTCGATGCAGACGGTCACGACTTAGTTTTTACATCTCGGCTTTGGCAGCTTGAATGTCATGTCAGTTTTGACTAACCTAAGATTTGGAAACTATATACTACGCCAAATACAATTTTTATTTCAAGACACTAATACTCACTGGTAAATGGGAGGAACTTAAAAGTTAAGTAATTATTATTATAACTTACCTGCTTACGTGACAGAGGAAAAGGAAATACAGGTGAATAAGAGGGACGTAGCGGAGATGCATGTAGCACTCTTGGAGATACATGATCTCCTCATAGAGTTACAAGATAAATAAAACGAAATGAGGGATTTCTAATCTTATCGAGAACGTAGGAAGGAAGGCCGTAACAAAAGTGATGGCCCGAAAGTGGGAGGCCAAGACTAAGAAGGATACGAGTCACAATGCGACTCAGACTGAAGAAGCCGTGTATATTCCCAATCCTCTATCCAGGAGGCGAGAAAGAGAGACCACTCTGAGTCCCATTGAGGCAGGGTCTTCCAGACAGACCAAGAAGCAGAGGACAAGAAACGCTCCAGCACCTATGACGCCTGAAGGGGGTGCCTCTGAAAAAGCAGAGGAAGAGGGAGAACATGCGGCCAGGAATAAACAGAGGACGAAGAAGACACAGAGGCGTGCTAGATCCGAGGCGATTCTCATCAAACCGGCCGAGGGTCTGAGACACGTAGAGGTCCTCAGAGACCTTAAGAAGAACGTCAAGCCTGACGCCCTTGGAGTAAAAATCAAGGGGATTAGGCAGACAAGAAGCGGAGGGGTCCTTGTGAAACTCGACCCGGCAGAGAAGGGCAGAGCTGAGTTCTCGGCTGCCATAAAGCAGCTGACCAAAGAGTTAGCCGCGAGGCTAGTGCGCACGGGACACCTGAAGGTGGGATGGATGTCCTGCCGTGTGCGCAATAAGTCGGAGTCAATGAGGTGCTACCGCTGTCTAGGCTTCGGCCACATGGCAGCAAAATGCAATGGCTCGGACTAAACGAAGGCATGTTGGAAATGCGTCAAGGAGGACTATAGGGCTGCGGTGTGCGAAAATACGCTGTAGTGCTACCTCTGCGCCGCAAAAGAAGAGAAGCCCCGGACCGATCATCTGCCGGGGATGTTGAGATGCTTGGTGTATAGGGAGACAGCCTCGTTGAAGAAGCCTCCCGGACGCAGAAGCTAACATCGCAGCTGGTCAGGTCCGATAAAAAGCCCAGACTCATCGTAGAAACCCAAACTGGGACAAATTCAATTAGTCAAACTATAGACGTGGCGCACCACCGGTCGCAATGGCGGACGGTGGCGAAACTATCAATTGGTTAGTCAAAATCTACCAATTGGTTAGTCAAAATTGACTAATTGCTTAGTCAAAAATGAGACGCTTTCTGAGAGACGCGCATGCCCGTAACGCAGGCGCCCATTGGTTGCTTGTTTCCCGCCTTGTTTTATATAAATCTATTCAAAGTTTTTAAATAATTAAATCAAAAATTTAAAATGAAATATATTTATTTCTAAAGCAACGCTTCAAGTCTTTTTATAAATTGCACAATGGTATTTACATGTAATTACTAAATCAATTATAACCTAATTAATTATAATTAACAATTACAGTAATATTATTAATAATTATTAATTAAAATTATTATTATTCAATTAAATTAATTATTATTAAATTATATTAAAGATATCGTAGCGTACAAAAGAATAATTATTTAGAGAACAAAAAAATAAACTAAAGACAGCTGATTATATTTGCTGTAATTGCAACCGGGATCACAATCAGTCCGCTATTCCCCTTTTTTCGAAATTCTCTAAAATATTCAATTTTGACAATATTGTGGGTTTCTTCCTTTTTTTGTTTGAAGTTGAGATTAATTTTTCAAGAAACGTAAAAAGTGGGAACATTCTTTAAATACATTATATACCTTTAAATAAATATCTTGCTAAAAATTAAAATGTAAGGGGTAACATTCAACTTTCTATTACGTTCCTCTTTTTCAAGGAAAGAAAAATTCCCCTTTCTTCACAAAAATCCCCTTTTTTGAAGCAAAAATCCGATCTTTCTCCTTAAATTTAGTTGCTGAACTATTTTGATCCTTGTTACAATATAAAAAACTGAAGTGAGTTTCTCATCGATATTTATTATAAGCTCACCATTTCACCGTTATGATCAAAAAGTCTAGGGTACTTTTCGTGAATTTCTGTGATAGCCGGTGACTTCTTTAAAATCCACTATCTCCTATTATTAAAAGTTTGTTTGAGTAACATGATAATGTTCTCTTTTTCTGCATCATTTGGCATCGTGTATTCCATTAAATATGCCTGAAATAGAAAATATAAAGTAAATAAAACGAATCTTTGAACATGTTTTAACTAAAAATAGCTCTTACTTTGCAGTTTAAATCTTCTTCACTCAGAATTTCCATATCCGAGTACTTTTCGGTTGACTCAGTAATGCTCCTGTCAACAAAAAAGTAAATAGTTAAAATTATAAGAAATGAATACACAACTTACATCATATAGTCATACATTATATATTCGTGAGAATAACTTACGCATACATATTCTCCAAAATTGCTTTTTAAAAATGGAAACTCAGCAACAATTGCTTTGGCTAAATTCCACTTAGCTACTTTCATATATTTCATAATTTTTTTCATATATTTTACAAAAATATTTTATTTATTTATTTTATTTGTTAGTAAAAATAATATTTCAATGTTTCCAACTTTTTTGTTACAAATTCAAGTTCTTGTAATTCGAAAATAAATTTTTTGCGATTCATACTCGTAAAATGAGCCCAAGAACATTGAAAAATGTAAATTAAAATTATTTCTTGAAAAAAATATCCTACTCAATCTTCACTCCATTGGGAAACGAACCACAAAACTTCCGATTTCCGGTCAGGTGCAGAAAAATTTTTAAATTTTAAAATAATTGAAAAATGTGGACTATTTCGGAAGTAATTGGGAATTTAAGAAAACATTGAAATTTATACTATTTTTGCAATATCTACTTAAAAACTAAACAAATTGGCTTCACCCTGGGCTTAATTTAAACAGAATTTTTAAAACAATCAACCTTTTAAAGAGACATTTTATTAGCTCCGGTATCATTAAAATTAAGAGAATTTATTCAGTCATAAAAAAGAGAGGTGGTCGAAAACTTTTTCACGCTACTGTACATTATCAGAATGATTCAGTTCCCTCGGGTTTTTGTCCATAAGGATTTAAATTTTCAAAAAGTCAATTCGGAGATGCTATAAAATAGTATAACGAACATCCCCGCACTCTTTTTTTGCGGGATAATAACAAAAAACTGTATTCTAGTAAATGAAAATGTTATGCATGTGCATTATTTTGATGTTAGGCTTGGTTTTCAGCTTTCTGTTATTTAATTTTTCAGCATTTGGAAATTATTTATCAAATAAACTTTTTCAATTGCCTAAAAACAAGGTTAGTTCCGGGGCATTAGTTACAATGTTTTTTTTGCTTGTCCTCAGTTTTTGGCAAAACATATTGTGTGGTTTGAAAGTCAATCTGGGGAAAATTGTAACACATAACCTCAAAATACACAAACATTAAACAAATTTAGCAAAACTAATTTTTTTTATTAGCCCGCAAAATAAGAGTTCGGGGACGTCCGTCAGCATATTCGCTATCATTCCCTAAAATGTTAAGACAAAAGCTATGCTATTGCAGGAAAAGGCAGGGGGAACCCAACACTAATGAAAGCGACAATTTTATGAGTATCACATGTCCTTAATCCTAAAAAGTAATAAAATAATTTTTAAGGGCATTTAAAATTATTCTACAAAGTTTTGCAGCCTGTAGAAACTTTATCGCAACTAAAATGTACAAAAAAAGGGAAATTTTTAGCAAATTAAATGGCCAGCGCATGAATTGAATCAAAATAAAAAAATTCGTCATTCGCAGCACTAGGCAGAATCGCTAATATAAATTTCGCTTCGCTATTCACATACTCGGTAATAAACGTTAAATTCAGAAACATTAAGAATTTGTATTACTAAGAATACGCGATTTTTCCTCCTTCTAGAAATCCCCCAACGGAAACACAAAAAGTGCAATTCCTATTCCTCGAAATTGACTTAGTAAAATGTAACGAAAGCATTCAACCTATTTTTCATTATTAAATCTTTTTATAACTTATAAATTCAAAAAACAATCAAATTTATTTATATTTTAATAATTCAGTTAAACGTCTTGAAAAATGCATACAAGAAATCTATTCAAATGTGTGAATTGAAATAATTTTAATTCTAGAGAGGCGGACTTGAACTGATTAAAATTAAATTTTCAAAACTTATATTACACATGAAGGAATTAAAACAGTTTACCACACATATTTTGTGAACCTATTAGAAGAAATCAAATAACTTTAAAAATTAAGCACTTTTGGGGGATAGAATACATCTCTTTGAGGTTACCTGTCGATACAATTACAAGAAATTAAATATATTGAAAACACGTTCTCTTTTGGGGAATAGGAACCTTTGCGTCGGCCGCTATGGAAATAGAAATAAACTAGTTTCTGAGATATCCTATTCTCATAATGACATTTTAGACAGATGGAAAAATCGCGTATTCAAAATAATAGAATTAGCTTCACTTTTACGCTGACAATTTTCTTGAAAATTACAAATCATTTTATTGTTCTTACCTTTTAAAATTGCAGCAACTTCCGGATCAATGACCTTCTGCAACTCGACAGCCAATTCATCAATTGTCAAATCGTTAAAATTCTTCATATTTTCTAACCTAAAATTTCTGAAAATCTGAAAACAATGAAAAAATGTCGAATATGTATTGAAAATTTCAAACTATTATCATTTGATATAAGTTGTTTAAGGGTCAAGATCGATTAAAAATGAGAGGGATTTCTAAAAAGATTCATAATGTAAAGTAAAATCAGAATGATTTTACTCTAGAAGAATGCTGGAAAAATGGTATCGTTTACAAATTAGCAAACGGCAAATTTGCTTTACATTTATATCTACTATACATTAAGGGTAGGAAATATTTTTTGTTTATAAAAGAAATATAGTATAATACATGAAGAAGCAATATATAAAAAAAGATGCAAAATTTATAATATTATGTAAATTTCTGCCAGCACAATCGCGAAACACAGATTGTACACAAAGGTTACATGCCTATAACACTTGCGTTGCAGTTATAGTGCCTTGCGTTGCAGTTATAGTGCTTGACGCTAGTATTGAAAAAAAGTATTATTTTAAGAATTTTCCATCCGCTACTGCTGCCTTCTGATTTTTGTTAAAAAAAGATCAACCGCACTTGATTTCACTTCACTCAAAAATTTTCCACAAACTACACTAACTGCAAAATAGTCGCTTCACTGCGCTTGACCCCTTCCTTCCCAACAATCACCATGGTTACGGAGCATGGTCGCTTCACTCCGGCGCGCATGGGTATTTGCGCATCAACGACTTGCAGTAGATAGTGGTTATGTTTAGAAATTGACTAATGAATTGGTAGTTCTCAGAAATGACTAACGAAAATTAGTTATTTTTTTGACTAATTCAATTGGTAAGGTACTTAGAGTGGCCCGCTGACCAAATTCATTAGTCAAAACCTTGAAATCACAGAGTTGACCTTGTATGATGTATAATTATACGCAAGGTATATTTGAATATTATATATGTCAGGTCATTGTAGTGATGCTGCAACTAAGATCCCTACACTACCGAGAAGTGCGGACCCTTCAACGGTGTGATTTGAACATTTTTCACCAGGCCCTCATAAAAAAACATCTATTTCACCCAAATAACTCCCGACAAAATCATCTTGACAGGTGACTGACAGTTTGAAGAGAACAGTTCACGTTGCTCATCATTTTTGTGTACGTTGGAAAATCGGCGATTTTTACAACTAATAGGCTTCGCTAACAAATAAAAGTAGTCGGTCTAAATATTTTATTTATTAATTTGGTTGGTACGACTGAGAATGCGACAGGTATGCCAACATATCTGCGATAAAATGGCAGGGAATGTTCAGACATGAACGTAATAACTCGCTGTTCATTTAATGTCTCCTTTTCATATAAATGATGGGATCATGAGAAGTGCTGGACAGTTTAGGCTTCGGGAATGATATCTAAGCATTTAAAGGTATGTATACGGCATTGTAAAATCGCACGAGTTTTATGTAAGTCTGTATAATGATGCAAACCTCAGAGTGCATCTGCAAATAAAAAGATCCCAGTAGTAATGAGGATATATTTTTTTTTTGGAATCCCTTATAGCTAAACTGACATCAGAGTCCCTAAGAACTCCCAAAAAAATGCCCTCATGCCCACTAGGATACTTTTGATTTAGGTCAGCATAAATACAGAAGACATCGTGAACAAAAAAAAAAACAAATAATGCTCAAAATTTACTGTTCAATTCGAAGATAACCTCATTTTTCTCAGAAACCTAAAAATGAAGGTTCAAACATATCAGAAAATGCCAAAAATGAATCCGCTGGTACATAAAACGATCTTTTGGACGGTAATATGGAAGCAGACAATGCCTTAGTCAACTTGCCTGGCGAATTATCACAAAAGCCATTTTATATTACTAATCCTTCGATACAGTTGCGAAAAAATTAAGGAACTGACTTGTCTGGTGTAGGTTCAGATATTACGGATCCAGCTTTGTGGGTAATCAATGACTCCACAATTAATTCAATTGCACAGAATCCGCCAAAATAATATTTAGACGTTTGTTTTTCAAATTCAAAATGGCTTTATGGTGGTTCAAATGATCATGCGAGATATCTAAGTTCAAAGCACTTTTTTCTGAGCTTGCCAATAGTCAACAAGTGCAGAGAAGTTGGTTACTCTATTCACAATCTACTGGAAAAGATTATTGCCTTCCTTACGGATTTTTCTGGAGAACCTCAACACGATTGTCTCAAGATGGATTTAACAATTGGAAACATGCTGATGTACCTTTGGCAGGGCATTAAAATGGCAAGAGCATAGAAAAATTTTACTTGGTTTGATCAGAAGAAAAGATGGATCATCGATAGGTAAGGAGCTCAAAGAACAGTAAGACCAATAAAAAATTTACTGGCGAAATATTGTCAGTCAATTGATAGCAGTCGTAAAGTTTTTGGCATCACGTAGTTTGCCATTTCAAGGATCGAACCAACAATTTGGTTCAGTTCATAATGCAATTACTTAGGATTCCTTGCGTTATCTCAAGATTGCTCAACATGTCAACAAGTATGGGAATCCAGGAAAAGGCAATACTTCATACCGATTCACATATGATGAAATCATAACACTCATAGGATCTGCAGTACAAGAAAAAATCATTCAAGAAGTCAAAGGAGCCCAATATTATTCAATGATCATTGATTCGACTCTAGATATATCACACATAGACGAACTGAGTATTGGCGTAAGATATGTTAATCCTTTTGGACAGTCTGCTGAACGATTTCTGGCGTTTGTACCCATTTTTAGCCACAAAGATGTATCTCTGGAAGAAGCTATTATGATACAACTTGAAAACTGGGGTTTGGATATAAAAGAATGTCGAGGACAATTCTACGGCAGGGCTTCTAATAAGTCTGGCATCTACTGTCCGTGTAGAAATTTCCCCGGTTGGCCCTAATACAACAAGATTTCTGGACGGATCCCGGCCGGGCTACCCCTGGCTGAGTTTCATGGACAGGACCGGGTGGGAGCTGGTCGGACTACATTTTTCTCGAATCACGTAGTCTAGGGCCGGCCGGTTATTGGCCGGGCCAACCCTGGTTATATTCCATGGTCGGGAGCCGGCTAAGCACTGGCCAGGTTAATGTTTTTGTAGAAATTTTACATTTTTTAAGAGCCGTGATATTATCAAAGACGTAATTATGAATGATAGATGAATTATTATTTAACAACAGAAATGATACAATTTTCATAAACTTCTCTATATTCAGACAATGTTTAGCCTGTACAATTACAAATTTACCGCCATATATAGCGCCTGCTGTGTCTGTCGTCTGCATAGACACTCAGTAATTTTCAATTTCGCACCTGAAATGAGAATGCTCCTTGCACTCACGTCGCGTCGTCTCTTCGAAGTTCGCAAATAAAATCGAGACTCGTAGTTAAAATCAACCTTATTTCATCAATTAGTTTGAATCCCCCACTTAGTGCGCGAATAATTATTATTTTAAATTAAAATATAGTCTTGTGTATACAGTTTTTACTTTCTTCCTTCCTAACCTTAAATCACCACGTGGCTTCCAAATTGCTATGAGATTCTATCATCAGAGAATAAAATTCTACTCCAATTTTCTTGTTAGAATTGGTTCACTTGATTTGACTTTTAAAGTTCACCGTAATCTTTACGATGAGCTTTAAAAGACAAAACAAGTTACCAATTTCTCGCCTGAACCAACATTTCTTAACCGCTTTTTGGCCGGATTACCCGACCGGATCGCGGCCGGTACTGAAGCCGGGATTCCTACACGGGTGTGGTCTGGAAACAAGAATAAAGGATCACAGTGATCTTGCTATCTATGTTCCATGCACAAATCATTCTTTGAATCTTGTGGGCTCTTGTGAAGCTAAAGCTTGTGTCGCTGCAGTAGATTACTTTTCTGCTTTACAAAAACTGTACAATTTTTTCAGTTGCAGTCCGAGTAGATGGAAAAGAATAAATGAATTGTTTTCAGCTGCTAATTCGATTCCTAAAAGTATTATAAAAAACAACTAAGAACTGAAGTCGACTAAAAATCAAGCAACCGATTTGAAAATTGAAGAAAGCGAACTTCGAATTGAGTATTCTGAGATAGTTAACAGCATCGATATGGTTGAAACCAGCCCCATGCATCGCCCCCACTTTTCTGTTCTCTTAGCATCCGGAGGGGTATCGTCGTTCAAATAAATCCAATAGATGGTGCTCCGACCAGGTAAGCCTGTTTTTTGCATCTTTTGCATTGCTTTGTATTGGTAAAACCAGTCATTTTCTATTAAAAGTGATTTATTTAAGAAAAATATGTAAAACTGAAAGTTTAAATTATAAGAACTTGTAGCCGAGTAAATTATTTATTGTGTTCAGAGTTTTTTCTAATTGCTAGTGCGAAATAATGGGATTAAAATGTGTAGCTCCGGGTTGTACGTCTGGCTATACCATCAATTCGAAGAAGTTTCATTTTTTTCTTGTGCCAAAAGATCCCAAAGAAATTAAACGGTGGAAGCAGGCTATTCGCAGAGATGACAGAAATACAGTTCGTGAACAACACTTTGGGGAAAGTGACATAATTTGGAATGCAGAAGTTACAGGCCCAGACGAAAGTGTCATGTCCACTGTATTTTGATTTCCTTTCTTATTATTATTTTTGATATTTATTTTGTTTAAATACATGGTTTTTAACAATCTAAATCAATTATTAATAAAAAAAGATTCCGTAGGAAATATCATACATATTTATAATAACTCATATGTAGTTAAAAATTTGTTTTAAAAATATTTTAGACGTACACAAAAAAAGTTGTACTGATAAAAGAAAATCATCTATAACAAAACTCGTGGAATTTTAAATCAAACAGAAGAATTCTCGACTAAAATGATGAATTTTTAACCAAAAATATGAATTTTAAATTGAAGGAGACATTTTCAAACAAATATTTAAATTTTAAACTAGAAAAAAATTAATTTTTAACAGAATATGAACTAGTTACATTTTTAGTAAAAAAAAGTAACTTTCATCTTAACTGATGAATTTTCAACTAAAATGATGAATCATCAACTGGAATAGTTAAATTTTAAACAAAAATATGAGTTTTCAACTGAACAATGAATCTTCAACTGAAACAGCTAAACTTTCAACAACAAAAAAATATGTTTTACTAAAATAAATCAATTGTCAATAAAAACTTAAATAATTAAGTTTCAAGTTAACAAAATCAATGTTGAACCAAAAAATACGAATTTTAAACTTAAAATACCATTTTTCAAACAAAAATTGAAACATTAAATTCTCTGTAAAAAAATGAATTTAAAAAGACGAATTTACATCCAAATTGTTGAATTTTGAACTAAAAAGGGTCAATTTTTCACGCGAAATAGTTCAATTTTATACGGGAATATTAAAATTTTTAGATAAAAAATTATTTTCGACAAACTAGTTACATTTTTAAAAAGAGATCAATTTTTAATTAAAATGATAAATCTTCCAACAAAATTAATTTTTAACAAAAGAGTTCAGCTTCTAACCGCAAGTAGTTGAATTTTCTAAAAAAAAGGAAATTCTTAACGAAAAATGTTAAAAAAATTTATTTTGTAGTTTAGAAATATTTCCTTTTCGAAAGAATACTTCTACTCTAAAAACTACTTGAAGCACTCTCTTTTTTAAACTTCGGAAGAAGGGAACAGGGATTTTTTAAACTCCTTTCTCCTGAATCTCAGCTGTATTTTTTTGTAATTCCCATTCTATGTCAAAAATTCCCTTTCCCAAGAGAAATTCAATTTCTTTACTGAAATTCCCTGTCCTATAATAAAAACAACAATTATTTTCAATCATATGCTCTGCAACTGTAGACAAAGTAAATTAACTATTTTTTAATTCAATTTCCGGTCATTTCGTGGTTTTTTCCAAGTCTTTCCGAGTTTCCCGCTCAACTCGCCACCCTGATTATAAACAAATGATATATAAATATATATTTTTTAGAGAGTGGAAATTTATAGATGAATGGATCGAAGAGTATATTATAAGGCTAATGATAAATGTTTAAATATTGTTATTACTATTATTATTATTAGTCAAGTAATATTATCAATCAATTTTTGAAATTTGCAACAATTAGAGTTGTTTATAAAATCATTTAATTATTATATTGGCGAAATAAATAATGGAAAAATTTGAATAAAATTCAAACTGTTTTCAGAATACTCATCCTTATATTCAATTTTCCTAATATTAAATTACATGTTTTGATGCATTTTTTTGGCTAACTACTCACAGCTGCTCTTATTATCAAATGAGACTGATAATTTACAAACGAAACATTGCCGGTCACTAACTTTGGAATCATTAAGTGGAGCTCGCTGGTCTGCTAGATATAACGCATCTATATAGCTATATTGAAAAATTATGATGCAATCAAAAAATGCTTGCATGAAATGTCCGAAGATATTATGCTTAATTCCGAAACCCGTCATGAATCATTTGCTCTACATAAAAAGTTCAGTAAGAATCAAGTAGTTTTCATGATTCTCCTTTGGACACGAATATTGAAAAGGATCAATGTTACAAATAAGCTATTGCAATCCATTGACCTTGGTATTAAAGCTGCTGCTAACTTTTACACATGATTAGAAAAATATTTACAGACTATGCGCAAGAATCGTTTTCTCGAATTTTATGACGCAGTCCCAAACATGACTCAGCAAGATTGGGAAGATGAAGATAAATCGAAAAGGAAAAGAACAAAGCAGTTCGATGAAAGCACCACTTCTGAAATTTGTTTTAACATCAAACAAAAAATCGAGTACGATTACTTCAATTCTATCTTAGATAGTGTGTTATCTGAGGGTAAACGACGGGGAGATGCTTATTTACATATTTGCGATACGTTTGGTTTTTAATAGACCTGAGCGATACTAATATCGCAAAAATTAACAAAGCAATACTAGCATTAGTAAAAAGATATGACGGTGATTTGGATGACTAACTAGCCGAAGAAAGTATTCGATTCAAAGAATTTCTGCACATCAATAAAATTCAAACGAAGACAATCAAATCCGCAAAAACTATTCTGGAAGAAATCATTGTTTGTAAAAATTTGATATCATGACTTCCGAATTTGTACACAGCTTTGAAGATTTTCCTTACAATGCCTGTCTCTAATAGCTTTTCTGCTCTGGAACGCATTAAAAATTATTTACGCGTTTTCTTAGTAAATGGAAGCTTAATATCTTAATAGCTTAATAATTAAGTTGCTAAGGCATAAACATTGATTTGATTGCTAGTAGATTTGCTTCTTCAAAAGCACGGCGTAAAATAATATGATTTCTATGTGTAAAACAACATTAATTATAATATAATGTACATTTGCTTTACTAAGAATTCTATCTTCAGCTTGCAATTATAGAAATAAGCTATAATCAAACTTAAAGAATAAATGATAAGATTGATCAAATTATCGAATGAAAATGAGTATTTTTACTTCGTTAAACCGATTCAATCATTCCTATTGCTCTGCTGTTTAGAGACTCAATTATTTATACTTACAAAGTTATTCCCAAAAAGGCGCCACAAAAATTTGGTCCATGGTGGAAAATTAGGTAAAAATGGCCCTGATTAACACTATTTAAAAAAATGTTCACTTATTCTCTTGACAGCCTAGTTTAGCCCAGATCTGGGACTGGTCCGCCATTCATACGATAAAAATTTCTAATCGTCAATCAGCTGAATTTTTTTCACGAAGAAAGAAAAAAAATTGTAAAAGAAAAATTTTGAACTTTAATTGAAAAAATTTGGAAAAATTGTTTACAAACAAAATTTTCTTAATGTAGAGTAATGTTTAAGGTTCCCGACTGCTAGGCGATAGATTTAGATATAGATGTAAGATCGAAACCCCGTAGCGTTAAAAATTTTATTTGTAATATAATGTTTAAAATAGTAATAGAAAATTTTGTATGTAAACCGAAATGCAATTTCCATGCAAGTGGACATGGAAAATGTCCTTCTGATGGTTTTGGCGGAATCCTCAAAAGGGCGGCTCATTGGAGTGGATTATATGGCATTGAAAACAGTGCGCACTTTAATGCCTATGAATCTAAACAAGTTCCGTTTTTCTCCGAATGGTAATTTAACGGGATTCGAATGCATAGATTGTATTCAATACAGTCGGTCGGAAAAACATTGAATGGCATTCGACTTATTTGGTAATTCAACGGCATTGAACGGCATATTGGTTCCAATCTATACTTGCGATCTCTGAAGGCATTGCATAGGATGGAACTGATACGGTCATTTAACTGTATTTGATGTCATTAAAAAGAAGTCACTTTAATGTCATATTTTTTGTGTGCATTCAAAATGATCCGAATGAAAACTTTTGAATACCAAGAAGCCCATTCGGACAAGAAACTTTTTACAGGGCTGATAAAACAAACCTTCAAAGTCCGTACGACAATCAGATCACAAATGCTAGAGAAATGTAGAAACTTACGTTTTATTTATTTTCTCATTAACCACTGACGAGCCAAAATAAAAATTTCGGGACTTGTGGAGCACTTATATGGCTTCTAATGAAAAAAACATTTAATCGGAGGACACTTATTTTTAAAAACTCAATTTTAGTTTTTTGAGTTTGTAAAACATGTGCAATTTTTTCGTTCTAAACATAATTTTTTTTATTTGAAATTAAATGTCAATCCGAAAATTTTCAGAGTTTAAAAAGTGAGATCGGTTTATGAGAACCAAAGATGTAAAGTATTTTAAAAAAAGTTGCTAAAATATTCGAACTCCTATATCTCCGCCACTTTTACAGCCAAATTCCGTTCTTGTAGAATATTTTTTTTTTTTAATCACTTGACATGGACTCCACCACTATGTTCAACCCTATTATATCAACTGTATATTATATTTATTTCTGCACTTTGGGCTAGCACTGTTTATACAGATATTGCGAAATAATATACAAATTTTACTTGTCAAGTTTACTTTAATATTTGCTCCTTATTTTGCACTAATTTTTATTCTCATCAACCATTAAGAAGCTATCATTTCAATAAATTTATATTATTACTATTCATAATATGTATTGGTATTGAAACCTTCGTATTTTCATTTTCTTGTTTTTCAAATTAAAAGAAAGTGCGCATCATATACAAAAAAAATTGTTATTAAACATTGTATTACAACTTTAGTGTCTTTTTTCTATAAATTTAATTTGTTTATTTTCTATGTTATTTGTTACGAATTAAACTAAAAATACTAATCCTATCGTAAAGTGGCTCATTTTTTTGGGCGAAAATTGGGTGAATAATATAAATTTTTAGATCTTGTTTGGGTGCACTATTTGCATATAAATTCATATTTGGTCGTATCTTGCATAGTTTGACCGGTTCGAAAATATTAAGTATAACAAAAATCATTGTTTAAACAATTTCTTATTATACAATATATATACCAGAATTTTAATGTTGCAATATTTTAAAAATAAAATCTGTCGTAAACAGAGTCAAACAGTATTTTAGTTACAAAAACATTTTCAAATGCATTAATTTATTTTAAATAAAAAATGTCTTTTCTACTATAAATTATGACTTTTTAACAAAATATTTGAATTTTCAAACTAAAAAAATTAATTCTTAACAAAAAAGTGGCATAGTTTATAATTCAATGAAAAAATATGAAATTAAAGCATGTCTTTTTAACAAGATTTTTCAATTTTCAACCAAACAGTTGCACTTTTCTACAAGTAAAATGAAAATTATACTAAAAGAGGTGAACTTTTAATTCAAGAAGATAAATTTTTAAAAAAGTTGAATTTTCATCCAAAACATTTAAATTGAGTTATCCGCAACAGAACATAAATTTTAAAGAAAAGGCTAACGTTCCATGAAAAGAGCTGAATTTAAAAAAAAAAACTAATTTTGAACAAAAAAGTTAAATTTGCAACTAAAAAGGATGTATTTTTAAAAAAATTGTTAAATTTTCAACCAAATAATAAAATTTATAACTTAAAAGATAATCTTCAGGAGAAAATGACGTAGCTCTTACGTAATCTAAGTACCTTTCCTGAGTTATTATTAATTAATACAAGTTAACGAATGCAATTGTTTAAACAATTCATTATTGTTAATAAATATCTTCTCTAAAATAATTGTTAGAAAGTTGCGTCTTTTTCTGTAGTATCTAGAATTTCTCTAGTTGGAGATACTTATAAACAATAATACTTTGCTTAAACAATTATGTTCCTTAAATTTCATTAATTTTCACCTCACACTGAGTGAAGATTTGACAAAAAATGGAATATTAAAAAAAAAACCGCAACTTTCTTGGATTAATCAAATTCAATATTATTAATAATAATAACAATAAGAATAACCTCTGAATCTAATTTTTATATGAAAAAAATGCATTAATTTCTGGTAGATTCAAGCAAATTTGAGGGCAATATGCATGAAAATTATGAAAAAAAAAATAATTTTGGACCACCCTAAAGTGGCTCCTGGCTATTAGAAGAGCCTAAAAATGACATGCAGTACAAAGCATGAACTGGACTCGTGAAAGCGCAATTATTTACAAATGACCCACTAAATTGAAAGATAATCCTTATCTTTTTATTTCAAGGCAAGCGATTTATCAAAAGTTTTATTGACCTTGAGAAATTATCATTCGATACGCTTATAATTTACAAAACATGCAAGCTCGTGGTGTTGACTAAATAAAAAAATAAAGCGAAAAAAAAAGGTTTCTTTTTAGTGAAAGCATTATTATATCACAATTGACGTACTTGATTTTAAAATAACGAGAAGCCAGTTTCATTATTCTCGGGATCAAGAAACTTTGTGAAAATATTCCTTAAAACGAAATTTTTCTACTTTTTCAACGGAAATTTAACAATAATCATACCGATAATGAACATATTTTTTTTATAAATAATTCTGATTACAATTTATTTATCTATTATTGGGTTTATTATGGATAAGTTTTTTTTTAAATTATTGAAATGTGGTCATAAATACTTTTTGGGACGACTGAAAAATCCTGAAAAATAAAATTCCCCACAATGTAAAATTCCCGTGAAATAAAATTTCCGAATAGTTTATAATCTTACCGAATTTGAAAATTGTCGAATTTTAAAATATCCAATATAAGAAAGTTTCCGAATTTAAAAAATTTTAGTTTCATAAATATAATTTATTTATTAAAATACAATAATTAAATACTTTTACCCAGGAAATTTTTTTTATTTTCAAAATTAAAAAAAAATTTGAATTCAAAATAACAAGTGAAAAAAATGTCATCTAAAAATATACATTTTTGCAATTATTGTTATTTTAAATTCAAAGAATAATATTTTAAAAAATTGTAAACATTACATTTTTGGTATAAGAAATTTTATTATGTATTTTTATTTTTCAATAAATAATAATAATTATAAAAAAGAGTATTGCTTCAATCCTGGAATTTTATATATCCGGAGATTTCTAGATCGGATATTTTATTATTCGGAAATTTTATTGTACAATTGTGGGAACTTTATTATTCAGGAATTTTCTTATTCGAGAATTACCTTTTTCGGGAATTTCATTATGCAGGAATTTCACAATTCGGGAAATTTATTATTCGGGATTTTTATTTTCGGAAATTTTATTATTTGGGAATTTTACAATTAAGGTTATCATTCGCAAATTTTCCAATTTTGGCACTTTTTCATTCGGGATTGTTATTATTCGGGAAATTTATTATTAGAAGATTTTCTAATTTGGGACTATTTCGAAAATTGTCTAATTCGGAGATTTTATTATTCGGGAATTTTCCAATTTTGGGAACTTTATTATTCAGGAATTTCCTTATACGGAAATGACCTATTTCGGGAATTTTATTATGCAGGATTTTCACAATTCGGGAAATTTATTATTCGGGAATTTAGTATTCGGAGACTTTCCAATTTGGGAACTTTTTTGTTCAGGAATTTTCCAGCTCGGAGATTTTTTTATCCGGCAATTTTCTTATTTGTGAATTTTATAATTCGAGAATTGTATTATTCGCAAATTTTTCAATTTTTAAATTTTCTAGTTCGGGAATTTTATTATTTGATAATTTTATTATTCACAGATTTTCCAATTTGCGATTTTTATTATGCCGGAATTTTTCATTTCGGCGATTTCATTATTTAGGAATTTTATTATTGGAAAAATTTATTATTCTGAGATTTTCTAATTTGAGACATTTATTTTTCGGAAATTTTTCAATTCGGGACCTTTGTTATTGAGGAATGTTCCAAGTCGGAAATTTTGTTATTCGGACATTTTCCAATTTGGGACATTTATTATTCGGGAATTTTCCAATTCGGAAATATAATTATTCGGAGATTTTCTAAATCGATACCTTCATTATTCGGGAGATTTTCAATTCGGAGATTCTGCTATTCGGGAATTTTATTATTTGGAAATTTTCCAATTTGGGACCTTTATTATTCGGTAATTTTTCAATTCGAAAATCTTATTATTCGGAAATATTACAATTTGGGAATTTTATTATTCGGAGATTTTCAAATTTGGGACCTTTATTTTTCGGGAATCTTCGATTTTAACCTTTCTTATTCAAGAATTTTAGTGATTGGGAATTTTATTCTTCGGAGATTTTCCAATTTGGGTCCTTTATTATTGAGGAATGTTCCAATTAGGAAATTTTATTCGGGAATTTTATTTTTCGGTAATTTTCCAATTTGGAACCTTTATTATTGAGGAATGTTCCAATTCGGAAATTTTGTTATTCGGAGATTTTTAAAAATTTGGGACCTTTATTATTGGGGAATGTTATTATTCAAAGATTTTCTAATTTGGGACCTTGAAACTGTTTTGTTTAAAATTTCGCGTACTGTTTCGATAATTCATCTTTTGGTAGGAAATCAATCTTCTTGACTGACAATGGATTTGTTCTCGTAGAAAATATTGTTTTAATAAATGCATTTCGTCTACTAATATCTTCATGTGTTGTGCCGACAATTGACTCGGCTTGAAGACATCTAGCCTCGTAGATCCGAGAGTACGAGTGGTCCCAAGTTACGACGATTATCGCATCTGTTTACATTATCGATGAGATGATTTATGATGAGTTACTGCGATCGTACAGAATCGTCTGGGGCTCATTTTTTTGTTACAAAATCTATTTATTCTTAAAAATTTGAAATAAATTCGTCTTAGTTTCAAACTGGCCTCTAACCGATTCCTAAAAAGCACTCGACACTGGTGTGCGCTCTAACTGTTTCTAACCGGGTTCTGTCTAGCGATAGAAAACATAAATCGAATATTGTCAGCTGCTAACTGATTTTTAATTGATTCCTAAAAGCCACTCGACAATGGTGTGCTCTCTAACCAGTTTCAACCGGGTTCTATCAGGCGATTGACGACATAATTGATCAATCAAACCAACTTACCTTTTGAAAAGTTCGATATAAATTATATGTCGAGTCTCATTCCAAATGATTACTTGGTAGTACCAATATTATGCACACGTAGTCGCCAAAATCTGCAGCCCAAAATAAAACAATTTTGCCCCTGTAGTCTCCCTTCTCCTACACGGCCCAACTCTTCATATATTTTATAGTTCTTCATTTACCGAATAAGGATTGGGCAAAATGATGATATGGATTTTACTCCATGAAATAAGTTTTAGGGTGGGCCATAATCATTTCGAACGAAACTCTACATATAATTTCAATCGAACTGCACAAAAGGTAAGTTTGTTTGATCGATCAATTATATTTGAGTCTCGTTCTCATTATTACTTGGTAGATGTTCAGCTATACATAACTGAATAATCCGGGGACTCCTTTTGATAGACAGAATTCAATCATTTATTTACTTATGAAAATATCATATACACTAGCCGTCCAACATGACGACCTCCGGCAAGGCGACCCGCTCAACATAACGGCGGGCGAACGCTCAACGGAACGACGACGAGGCCGTACCTCTATCCCCTCCACTTCCTCCTCTGCAATGCACACGTACACGACCTAATTTCTCACTTAACACAAAAGTTCGTTCTACGCCGCACCTGCTCTCAGCGCAGAATAGTGGGGACCCCTCACGCCGTCGTCTTGCCGAACGGTGAAAGTCCCGCGTACGTCGTCTTATTGGACGGCTAGTGTATTCTTAGTTTATGAAATTATTACATCGGCAAATGTATTTCTATCTTTATCAATATGTCTATTATAGGAATGAGCAAACACCATAGACTCTTGAGACCACCCAGCTGTGCTTTTATTTATACTTAAATCGACCCCTTTTTTGAGAGCCGCAGACATAGCTGCGATGCCGGGTACTATGCGCAATATACTCTTTCCCTATTACCACGCAGCGGTTGAGTAACTGTCAAGTAACGCTCTAGCGTACTAGCAATACAAAGTGTAGGCTTTTCTTCAAATCTAGGTATTACGAGGGTAGTTCAATAAGTCCTTAGAATGAAGTATAAAAACAATTTTTTCTGGGTAAATTTTTTTTTATTTTTCAACATAATCTCCTTGGAGCTCTATACACTTGGTCAACCGCTTTTCAAGTTTTTTTAATGTTTCAGAAAAGTGCGTTTTCGGAAGTTCCTCAAAATAAGCACTTACAGAGGCAATGACGTTTTCGTTGTCTGGAAATCTCTGTCCACCGAGCCGTTTTTTCAAGTTTGGAAATAAGAAAAAGTCACTGGGGGCCAAATCTCGTGAATACGGTGGGTGTTCGTCCAATTCGAATTTTAGTTCTTCAATTTTAGCCATTGAAACGAAGCATGTGTGAACTCGGGCGTTGTCGTGATGAAAGAGAA
>NC_046661.1:145797133-145798439 GCF_010883055.1 Belonocnema kinseyi | reverse complement strand
TGGTGTATCCATGTTTCATCCACAGTCACAAATCGACGAAAAAATTCCTCACGATTCCGACTTATGCGCGCCAAAAGAGCCTCAGAGGCGACCACTCTATTCTAAGGACTTATTGAACTACCCTCGTAATAAAACAGGCTGGGTGGCTCCTGAACAGGAAGTCTTAATCAGATCGTTTATCCTAATTTCATAGCCCTTAGGATTTTTAGAAATATTACTAAGTTTCATTAGGGTCAACGTTTACACCCTTTGTGCCGCTTCTGAAGCTAAAAGAACAACATGTCTGTCTGTTAGATCAGTTAACTTTAAAGAATCCACAGGGCCTTGATCTAAATACTCCTTTGAAGAATCTAGATATTATACCGCTTTTCGAAATTCACTCACCAATAATTAAAGAGATTACCGCCCGACAATTACACAGACCGACAAATTTTAAAGCCAGAGACCAGACCTAACATTTCCGAAGGATTTTGATGCGCTGAATTCGAATCCGAGCTCAAAATTGCTCCTGTACGTCAGGTTTTCAAGATATCCTAACCTAAAAGTGCAAAAAACGCGTTTTTTAGCTGTATTGAGGTTATGCAACCGAACAAGAAAAATGTCTACCACAAAAGCTAATATGGAATTTGAAAGTACTAATCTTCCCCTTTCAAACCTACTTGAATTTATTAGGATATCTTTATTTTTCACCAAAATATTCCCAGAGTTAGGCAGGCGAGCGGTGCACCCCTGAAAAGACGCACAAAAAAGAGAGTTGACCCACTAAATAGAAAACGCAAGGATGAAACCAATTGAGATCGATTAATGATATTATTGTGAACAAAAAACTTCAGATAAACTTTTTTGTCCCGATGGTCAATAATTTGTTATTAACCAAAAACTTGCAAAATTACAACAAATTAAAAAATCGATACGCTGGTCAACTTTTTAGGTTAATTGGATAAAAATAAACACTTTTTGCCTCTTGTCATTTTTTCAGAAAACCCTTTGTTTTAAAGTTATAAGCCCTGAAAGGTCAAAAAATGACGAAATCCTGCCATCTTTCAGAAGTTTTTTTTTGGCTTCTATCAAAGCTTTTTGCAATTTGAAAAATGGAATATTTTCGTCAAAACATCTTCTGTTGAGCCATATTTTTTTTATCCAACAGATAAATTTATTTCTCTGTGAAATTTGCAATGCAAAAATCGAAAAAATTCGAGACTTTAAAAAGTTTTGGCAAACAATGAAAATAAGTCGAAATTGACAAGTTTTATTGCCGAGTATTTACGCGAAAATCTTCCTAAGACAGAGATAATGTCATCGAATG
>NC_046661.1:145793131-145797033 GCF_010883055.1 Belonocnema kinseyi | reverse complement strand
TCATTTATAATCAGAACGTTTTTTCCAGATGTTAGTAGTAGTAGTAGTATAATAGCGTATTTACAAATTAAACAGGCCCTTTTCAGGGCCACCAAATATTCTGGACGAAGGAACATATTATCTTTTGTGTCAAACATGTATAAACTTTTTTTCAACTCTATGAGTCAAACAACATATCGTTGGAATCGTTATAATTCGTAGATTTCGAATATCATATTTGTGATTTACTAATTGGGAAATTTAAAAAATTTTATATTCCATATTTTAGGCCTCATTAGGAACAAATGCTCCCCGCTGACCAAGCTCACTGGCACCAGCTCGACAGGGTCAGTAGACGCCGCGTAGTGGGGGAACGGTACACAGGTAGCTGTGGCGGAATTGTCATCTGCCCAGGTAGGCAGCCGTGGAGGAAAAGACGATCAGCCTTTTCAATAAGGTAGGTAACCTGGTGAGATATATTTACAAATTCCATCTCAGCTTCCACGCCCCTCATGTTCGGTAACACTAATAGCCATAAGCTTCAGCACGGGAAAAGGATTACTAACAATTGTAGCCGAAATGCTATTCTATCTATTAATTCTTATTATTTATGATTTAATTTGTCTATTTAAGATATCTGCAGATATATGTCGAATACTTTTTCTCAAAGAAGGCCATAAATAATAATTATATTATGAAACGTGGTTTTCCCTCAGGTTAGGCATAACAATAGATAGAAAATGTATGAATCTTAAGGGATCACTACTCTGTTTTTAATAATAAAGGTGAGTTAAATCATGCAATCTTCATTTTATTACCATCTACCTGCTCAGCTAAGTCCACCCGCTAGACTTTTCCTGCGGTTTCTACCTGAGCCCGAACGCTATGCCCATAAGAATAAAAGGCAAAACATAAAATTTTGCAATCAGCAATTTAAAAATATTATATTCGGAATCTACGTTTTTTTGCGATTCCAACTATATGTGACTTGCAATCAAAAGATGAAAACTAGAGTCAGTTGCCTTAGATTTTAGTTTATGTTTTGACACTAGTTAGCTACACTGTACAAAAAATGTCTGGTAACTTTAACATCTACATGAGGAATGTGAATAATGATAATTTGACTAGAAATGGTCAATTTCCCGTTCAAATAAGGAATGTAGCAGAAAACAGTTTTTGAAATAAAAAACTTCTTTTTTAATATTTTTGTCAATTTTGCAAAGAATATTTTCCATAATTTATACCGTTCTGAAACACGCTCTTTTACACATAATTTTAATTTTACCTTTTTTTCATTATTCTCCGCAACTTTAAAACTTTAAAAATACTTGTACTTATACTACGTTCAGAGCTGTGCAAGTCCGCCGCGTTATCAATTATCAAATTTAAAGCCGTGTGATTACGTTGGAAAATTTTTTTAAAAACATTTTCTGTACTTTTACCATCTTCAGCAAATTCAACACTATGAAACTGGGATTATTTATTACCTACTCTGAATGTCACAGATTCACAAGCAGAAACTGTACGTCGACAACGCCTTGCTATATTGTCATTCTAAAAGTGGTAAAGTTACAAGATTGGTTAGAACTTCTATCCTGCAAGTGGTATTCACTCTATAATCATAGTAGCAAAATTGCACCAATTTTTTGTTGGTAATTTTACCATTTTAAGCGGTACAATTTTTTTATTTTTTACAGTGTAGCATGAAAAAGTCCAGAACTTCAGTCAGAACTCTTAGAAATCTCCAAATTTTTGAATATTTAAAATTTAGGGTTTTCTTAAAAGTGCAATAGTTCTTCGAATTTTGACTTGATCGACAATTTTTATAACACTGTTTTGTAGAACGTTGATGAAAAAGTCCAGAACTCCGATCAGAACTCTTAGATCTTTCAAAACTTTGGAATTCTTACATTTTGGATTTTCGAAAAGTACGGTACTTCTTCGAATTTTTACTTAATCAAAAAATTGTACAGGACTGTCTTGTAGAGCTCTTATAAAGAAGTCCAGAACTCCAATCAGAATTCACAGAACTTTTAGGGCCGGTAAACTTCAAAATTTTGGATTTTTCTAAAAGGGTTTTTTATTTTATAAAAGTGCCATAGTTCATCGATATTTGACTTGATCGAAAAGTTGTATAACACATCTTTGTGGAGTTGTTAAGAAGAAGTCCAGAACTCTAATCCGAACTCTTGGAACGTTCCAAATTTTAGAATTACAAACTTTTGGATTACCGAAAAGTGCGGTACTTCTTCGAATTTTGACTTGATCGAGAAATTTTAGAAAACTTTGTTGTACAGATGTATTTATTAATTCCAGAACTCCTATTCAAACTCTTAGAATTTTGAACATTTTGGAAATAAAAACTTTCGGATTTTGATTTTTGCAATGATCGAAAAGTATTGAAACACTTTTTTACAGGACTGTGATTAATAAGCCAAGAACTCCGATCAGAACTCTTAGAACTCTCCACATTTTGAAATTTAAAAATTTTTTGATTTTCTTAACAGTGCCATAGTTCTTCGAATTTTGACTTGATCGAAAATTTTTATAACTCTTATTTTGTAGAGTTCTCATATAGAAGTCCCGAATTCCAATCAGAACTCTTAGAACTCTCAAATTCGTTAAAGCTCAAAGTGTTGTTTTCATAGAAGGGTTTTGTGTTTTCTAAAAGTGCCATAGTTCCCAGAATTTTGACTTAATCGAAAATTTGTATTACACTTTTTTGTAGAGTTCTCAAAAAGAAGTCCAGAACTCGCATCAGAACTCTTAGAACTCTCAACTTTTTGAAATTTTGAAAATTTTAGTTTTTCTTGAAAGTGCCATAGTTCTTCAAATTTTAACTTGAAGGAAAAGTTTTATAACACATTTTTGTAGATATGTCCTTATTAAGTAACACATTTTTGTAGATCTGTCATTATTAAGTCCAGAACTCCAATTGGAACTCTGAGAACCTTCGACATTTGGGAATTCCAAAATTTTGGATTTTCTTAAAAGTGCCATGGTTCTTCGAATTTTGACTCGATTGAAAAGTTGTATAATACTTTTTTTATATATAGCATGAAAAATTTCAGAACTCTGATCAGAACTCTTATAACTCCCAACATCTTAAAATTCCAAAATTTTTGAATTTTCTTAAAAGTGCTACAGTTTTTTGAATTTTTACTTAATCGAAAAGTGTTATGGGACTTTTTTGTAAGATCCCTGTTGATGGATATAGAACTCTAAAGAGAACTTTTCGTTTATTTAAACGAGAAATTTGTCATCATTTTGTGTAATGTTGTTTTTTGACTATTTTTTTTTAATTTTCAATTTTTTTGTATTAAAGAACTCCAGATCTCTTCTGGAACCAGAGCATAATTGAAGAAAAAGTCAATTTTTCAAAAAGTGGGGGGCTAGCTATTTTTTTGAAAACCGGTTTTTTGGTAATAATAGCCGGAACTATTTTTTAAAATGATCAGGAACTCTAGAACTATGTTTAATCTACCCAGAACTCCAAAAAAAGTTCACTTTTGCAAAATTGAGGGGGAGCGTGAAGTTAGCCCCCCCTTTTCGAAAAGTCATTTTTCAATGCATCCTCATTTATTTATGAAAAATATTGAAATAATTAATCATTATTGAAAATTTGCAAAGTATGACAGCAGAGAAAAATAGAGTCACAATGCATTAGAAATATCAGTTGACAGAAACATGGCGCCCCCTACTCGCCCGCGTATACCCGTGATGGTCATTTGATTGATATATATATATATATATATATCGGTTTTCAATCCACGAGTGATTCCAGGACTCGGTCGGTGTGCAAAGAAACTGCACCACCGACAATAACCGACATGAGGTAAATGAAAGTGGCCCTCAACCCTTAACATGTGTGCGTCGCGTGGCCATCGTAGGTATATCGCACGCACACAACCTGATATCGGCTT
>NC_046661.1:145790549-145793031 GCF_010883055.1 Belonocnema kinseyi | reverse complement strand
TCGTAGGTATATCGCACGCACACAACCTGATATCGGCTTTGACACAGGCAGATTTAGAATTGAGATTGTTGGTATTTTACGCCCAGTTAAACTGTTCGATCGTGAAGCAAGCAATTTTTGACAGATTCCATCTGACACATAAATGACTCAATTTTGTGTGTTTTTAATTGTTTTAATCCGTTTGTACATATTGTATATTTGTGCTACAATTCTTATCCATAGCTGGCTAAATCTAATGCCAGATGAATTAAATCTGCAAATACCTGAAGAAATTGTAGGTTATGTTTCTATGTTTACCTTTCAGCTCCACTCTCCTCATCATCGTTTTCAGGTTCTTTTTTTCAGAATTCTCACACCAGGTGCGATCGAAAAATCGTTGGATTATCAACATCAACCCCTAAATATTTGACTTAAAAAAAAAGAAAGTCAACCACATATTTTAAGAGACTCGATTTTTAACTTAAAAATTTTTACTAATAAATTTCGCAATCAGAATTAATCTCTTTCATTAAAAAATTCAACTATTTTGTTGAACATTATTCCAATTTCGACAGAAGATTTCATCTTTCAAATGAAAAAATCGATTTTTAATTTGAAAATTTTTACTATTAAATTTCGCGATCAGAATTAATCTCTTTCATTAAAAAATTCAACTATTTTGTTGAACATTATTCCAATTTCGACAGAAACTTTCATCGATTAAATTAAAAACTCGATTTTTAACTAAAAAATTTTTACTATTAAATTTCGCAATCAGAATTAATCTCTTTCGTTTAAAAATTCAACTATTTTCTTGAACATTATTCCAATTTTGACAGAAGATTTCATCTTTCAAATGAAAAACTCGATTTTTAATTTGAAAATTTTTACTATTAAATTTCGCGATCAGAATTAATCTCTTTCATTAAAAAATTCAACTATTTTGTTGAACATTATTCCAATTTCGACAGAAACTTTCATCGATTAAATTAAAAACTCGTTTTTTAATTTGAAAATTTTCACTATTAAATTTGGCAATCAGAATTAATCTCTTTCGTTTAAAAATTCAACTATTTTGTTGAACATTATTCCAATTTCGACAGAAGCTTTCATCGATTAAATTAAAAACTCGATTTTTAATTTGAAAATTTTCTCTATTAAATTTGGCAATGAGAATTAATCTCTTTCGTTTAAAAATTCAACTATTTTGTTGAACATTATTCCAATTTCGACAGAAACTTTCATTGATTAAATTAAAAACTCGATTTTTAATTTGTAAATTTTCACTATTAAATTTGGCAATGAGAATTAATCTCTTTCGTTTAAAAATTCAACTATTTTGTTGAACATTATTCCATTTTCGACAGAAGATTTCATCTTTCAAATGAAAAACTCGATTTTCAATTTGAAAATTTTACTATTAAATTTCGCAGTCAGAATTAATCTCTTTCATTAAAAAATTCAACTATTTTGTTGAACATTATTCCAATTTCGAAAGAAACTTTCATCGATTAAATCAAAAACTCGATTTTTAATTTGAAAATTTTCACTATTAAATTTGGCAATGAGAATTAATCTCTTTCATTAAAAAATTCAACTATTATGTTGAACATTATTCCATTTTCGACAGAAGACTTCATCGATTAAATTAAAAACTCGATTTTCAATTTGAAAATTTTTACTATTAAATTTCGCAATCAGAATTAATCTCTTTCGTTTAAAAGTTCAACTATTTCGTTGAACATTATGCCACTTTCGACAGAAGATTTCATCTTTCAAATGAAAAACTCGATTTTCAATTTGAAAATTTTTACTATTAAATTTCGCAATCAGAATTAATCTCTTTCGTTTAAAAATTCAACTATTTTGTTGAACATTATTCCATTTTCGGCAGAAGATTTCATCTTTCAAATGAAAAACTCGATTTTCAATTTGAAAATTTTACTATTAAATTTCGCAGTCAGAATTAATCTCTTTCATTAAAAAATTCAACTATTTTGTTGAAAGTTTCTGTCGAAATTGGAATAATGTTCCACAAAATAGTTGAATTTTTAAACGAAAGAGATTAATTCTGATTGCAAAATTTATTAGTAAAATTTTTTTAGTTAAAAATCGAGTCTCTTAAAATATGTGGTTGACTTTCTTTTTTTTAAGTCAAATATTTAGGGGTTGATGTTGATAATCCAACGATTTTTCGATCGCACCTGGTGTGAGAATTCTGAAAAAAAGAACCTGAAAACAATGATGAGGAGAGTAGAGCTGAAAGGTAAACATAGAAACATAACCTACAATTTCTTCAGGTATTTGCAGATTTGATTCATCTGGCATTAGATTTAGCCAGCTATGGATAAGAATTGTAGCACAAATATACAATATGTACAAGCGGATTTAAAGGTGAAAAACTGGACAGTTAAAAACACACAAAATTGAGTCATTTATGTGTCAGATGGAATCTGTCAAAAATTGCTTGCTTCGCGATCGAACAGTTTAACTGGGCGTAAAA
>NC_046661.1:145787714-145790449 GCF_010883055.1 Belonocnema kinseyi | reverse complement strand
AATCAAATGACTATCACGGGTATACGGGCGAGTAAGGGGCGCAGTGTTGCCAGATTGGGGATTTGATCCCTAGATTTAGGGATTTTTAAGCTTCTCAGGGATGAATCTAGAGATGTGAAACATTTAGGGACAAATGTTAGGATTTCGAGCAAAAGTATTTAAAATATTTATTTCCAAGAATAGTTCCAAGTGTCAGTGAATTTCAGTGCATCGGTAGAGCGGGCGTTTTCTATTGTAAATATTTTGAAGGACAAACTTCGAAATAGACTTAACATAGAAACTGTCGACGCTCTTATGAGAATCAGGTTTTTAATCAAGTCAAGCACTTGCGCCAACTTTGAGCCAAGTAAGAACATGACTGAAAAATTCACTGGTGAAAATGTTTATTAAAGCAATTTTGCCACTGAAATGCTAAATGCGCTTAATGATATGTAAAAAATCATTGTTTATTTAAAATTTTTGTTTAATTGTGATTTCGAAATAATGGTCTCTGCAGCTTTGCATTAAAAAAAAAACATAAATGTATATTGTAAGTTCTGTGATGTTAGTGTGTATTATATCGTTATATATTCATTGGCGTTTGGTGTTTTATGGTAATTTGAAAATGTATGTTATATCGAAACACAATTATCTACTTTTTTTCTTTTATCTATACAACATGCACGAGCAACGTAGCAGTTTCCCATTTTCTTTTGTTTGATTCGCAGATTTAGGGATCTCAGTCGATATCTAGGGATAAATAAGGTTCGAGTTGGGGATAAACCGTTCCGCCCATCTGGCAACACTGAGGGGGCGCCATGTTTCTGTCAACTGATATTTCTAATGCATTGTGACTCTCTATTTCTCTCTGATGACAGGAAAATGTTGTTGAAAATACATTCTTTGTTGATTACATTAAAAAATTGAGTCTATTCTTTGAAAACGGCAAAACTCTTAATTTTCTCATTAAAATTGTTTAAATAATAAATAAATCTTGGAAATTTATAAAACATAATAGAAGCAGTCATCGGAATGATATTCGTGGTTAGTTCTATAAAAAGTTATTCGTTAAAAATTAGCGAAACATGGAATTTGTTTATGAAAGATGTTTAAATAATTAATAATTATTTAAATAATTAAATATAAAATAAGGTAATTGAAAACACTATTCTCAGCATAACAGAACAAAGTAATCGGAATAACATTCTTCATTAATTCTAGAGAAAAATTTAGCCTATTCGTTGAAAATAGAAAAAATCTGAATTTGCAAATTTATTTTTCTTGGTAAGTTAAATTAACGGATCCTATTCATTGAAAAAGGTGAAGCTCTTAATTTGTTTATTAAAATTATTTAAATAATCAATACTTCTTAGACATTTGCAAAGCATCATACAATAAATTCATCGGAAAAATACTCTCACTTGACTCCGTTTTCTTTAAAGATAAATGAGCCAAGGATGAACATATTTTAAAAAATTTCTAAATTTCTTTAAATTAGAAAAATAATGCAAATTTTAATGTTTCTTAAAAAGAATAGCCCAAGATATATTCATTTTTTCAATTGTTTAAGATTGCAATAATAGTTTCAATTAGAAGTACATCATATTCTTTGAAAATGTAAATGAAATGAAAATAACATAAATTTCAAAATGTTCATAATTTGTATTGTTTATTATTCTAATAAAATTTTTTTTTTGAAAAATACTGATAATATTAAAATTAAATATAATATTAAAAAGAACCATTAAGAAGTTCGTCAAAATATAAATTAAAATTGTATTTTTTTAAAATTAATTGGCCCAGGATGAAATCATGTTCGTGGTTTTAATATAGGATTGTAGAATTTTCAAGCCAAGACTGTAATAATTGATATTTTCGGCTTTTGACAATATTTGATTTATGTTTTCGATCGACAGATTGAACCTAGTTAAGAAGCGGTTGAAGACCAATCAGAAACTGACAATATTTGATTTAGATTTACGATATTTTTTCATCAAAATATTATCTCAGGAGTTTTCGCGGGTGCCCTTTCTATTGTCGGTGTCAGTTTTTTGTTATAACCCCTAGAAGATCCAATATGGCGGCCAGAATTTAGGGCTTTAAAAAAGAACAAAGTATAGTCGTTTGAAACCAAACTTTGCACATTGATATAACAATAAAAAATATGGAACCCGTGTCTTTTCATTTCTACGGAAGCCGTTTCCTAGGGGTAGAAACCACCCCTAACAAGCCACAAGCATGCTAACCCACCTTAGGCGAGCGGTGCACCCCTGAAAAGACGCACAAAAAAGAGAGTTGACCCACTAAATAGAAAACGCAAGGATGAAACCAATTGAGATCGATTAATGATATTATTGTGAACAAAAAACTTCAGATAAACTTTTTTGTCCCGATGGTCAATAATTTGTTATTAACCAAAAACTTGCAAAATTACAATAAATTAAAAAATCGATACGCTGGTCGACTTTTTAGGTTAATTGGATAAAAATAAATACTTTTTGCCTCTTGTCATTTTTTCGGAAAACCCTTTGTTTTAAAGTTATATGCCCTCAAAGGTCAAAAAATGACGAAATCCTGCCATCTTTCAGAATTTTTTTCTTGGCTTCTATCAAAGCTTTTTGCAATTTGAAAAATGGAGTATTTTCGTCAAAACATCTTCTGTTGAGCCATATTTTTTTTATCCAACAGATAAATTTATTTCTCTGTGAAATTTGCAATGCAAAAATCGAAAAATAGGTAGGTCCAGAAACCGACTC
>NC_046661.1:145783828-145787614 GCF_010883055.1 Belonocnema kinseyi | reverse complement strand
TACGTAAAAATCTAAGAATGCGCGTAACTCGTGAAAGGGAGCAGCTAGGATTTCAAATTCAACTGATTTTTAATGTCCAAACAATATAGAAACTTTCTGCGTGAGCAGATTTCATATCCATTTTAGTCAAACTTTTTCAGCCTTCAAGCACACCGTGGTACCTGCTCGTCTTACCATCTCCACTCGACTTCTCCTCACGTCCCTGACTGAGCGAGATTGCTATGCCGGGCTGAGCCAGCGGGGGGGGGGGGGCTTTGTCCTAATGAAGCATAAAATGCTATGCATAAAAAAGTTATAGTTTTGCAATCAGCAAATGCAAAATATCATATTCGGAATCTGTGTTTTTTGCGATTCCAACGATATGTAACATACAATTAAAATATTGAAATTAGACTAAGTTATGGCAGATATTAGTTTGTTTTGACCCTGACTAGATAGCATTATGGAATTTCCATAGAATAGTTGAAAATGCATCAGTTTATTTGGTTGAAAATTCGCTTGTTGACAATTTAATAGAATATAGGGATTTTCACCCAAATGCCTAGAAGAATATTATACTTGAAACCTAATACTTATATTTTTCATGTTATAATCTACTTTAATAAGTATATTCATTTTAATTCTATTCCCTGGAAAGTGAAGTTTAATTTCCTTTTAATAAATTGTTATTGCGCTTAATACACTAGTTTGGCCCTTATTTTTAAAATCCTTTTTTTTCACCCCCTAGTTCTGTTCGATTGTCCAAGAATCGACCATCATTTTTAATATTATAAAATTAATGTGTATGGCTAAATCTGTATGTATATAATAAATAACTTATATTAGGTACTGTTTTGTTAAGGATTCGTCTTTCTGGTTTAAAAATTCAAGTACTTGGTTTCAAGTATAATATTTTTCTAGGTAGCAGGGTGAAAATCCGTATATTCTATTAAATTGTCAACAGGCGAAGTCAGGGTCAAAACAAACTAATATCTGCCATAACTCAGTCTAATTTCAATATTTTAATTGCAAGAGACATATCGTTTCGACCGCAAAAAAACACATATTCCGAATATGATATTTTGAATTTGCTGATTGCAAAACTATAACATTTGTATGCATGGCATTTTATGCCTCATTAGGACAAAGGGGGCCCCCGCTGGCAAAGCCCGGCATAGCAATCTTGTTCAGTCAGGGACGTGAGGAGAAGTCGTGTGGAGAGGGTAAGACGAGCAGGTACACCGCGATGAAATGGATACTGCCCCAATTCAGAGTTTGAAGTTTACAAGGGCTGTTACGATGGACTTGTCAAATTGGATATTTATAGATCTACATTAATTCTTCTTAAGAGATTTTCAATGGGCAGTCGTCATTTCCTCCACAGTTACCTACGTACCCTTCCCCTTCCAGTGTGCAGCGACACTACCCCTCACTGGATTCGAAGTTGATTCAGGCCCACGATGTTACATCCCCTTTGGAGATAATCCCTTTGTCTTCCAACTTATATCTATTCCTATTTAAAGAATATCAGTATGTCTAATAAAATCATTTAAATATACATAATTAGATTATTTCCGATCTAATAATGTATAAATATAATATATGCACATTTTATGGACGAAAAATTAAACAATTTTCCACTTTTGGTCAATTATACACACAATACAATACAATTATGAATAATGAATGAATAAAAACAATAAATACAATTTTACACTTTTTCATTTATCGTGGATTAATAATTGATTCAAGTTAACAAAAGTAAGTGTTTAAACAAGTTATTATTATTATTATTATTTATAGAAATATTCTCTTGCAGTGATTCTCGCATGTTGCAGTTTTTTCTAAAAATTTTCACTTTTGATCCACTTTTAAATTGTAGTGAGATAATAATTAATTTAAGTTAACAAACGTAAGTTTCGGCTCACAATGGTGACCCTTATCAGTGACTTTTAATCAATCTGCGAAAAGTACATAACGTCTTGTAGGTACGCAGTTTTACAATTGGAAGTGTTATTCTTTGGTTCATATCTCAGTTTCTAAATTATATACATTTTTAACTTAACATTTATATTTAACTTAATGTTATTAATAACTATTGATAAATCATTGAGCATTATTAAAACAATGTATTTTAACAAAATACAACATTGATGAAAAAAAATTATAATGTAGTAGTAAAATTTTTTAACAAATGTTTTTTAAATTGTCAGAAAATATTGCAATCCCTTTAAAAATGAACTTGTAGGAAAAAAATGAAATTATACAAAACTTTGTAGTTGAATAATTATTTAAGTATTCTTTAAAAAATGTTCTTTTCTTATCGACTCATGGACTCATAATTCTGATGGATTAAAAGCAAAATTAAATAATTATATAACTACAATGCTCTGTTTTACAAATTTATTTTTTACTACAGTGTGATTTTCGAAATGCTTTTTTTCATAGAAATAATTTTAAAACAAGAAACTCAGTACATTTCAATTTAAAAAATTGAAATTATGAACATTTTGATAAATTTAAATTTAAACATTTTAAGAGACACAAAACTTTGTTAAAGGAAAATTTGTGGATAAGAAATCGAGGAAACATTTTTTTAAGTACAATGTTCCTCGCCAATCTGTATTTCTACTACTGTGAAAAAAATTGGCATCAACTTTTCGTTGATATAAGATAAAGAAAAGTTAAACAAAAAAATTTGAATAATTATTTAGCTACAAAGTTTTTTTTTAATTTTGTATTTTTACTACAGAGCGGCTTTCAAGAGAAAAAATTTTATTTTCACAGATATAATGCCTCATCACACCAGAAAAATTCATTAAATAACACTATTTCTCTTATACATAAAAAGCTGTGTTTAAGGGTTTCAATACAAAAAATTGTATTTAATATACATCGCTAAAAAATAATTTAAAAAGAGTTCTTTGACTGCAGTGTTTTCTGAAAACTTTAAAAAAATTTGTTTACAAATTTTGTTACAAGATTTTCTTACTACATTTTAATTGTTTTTTCATTAGTTGTTCTTCGTTAAGAGATTTTTTTAAAAGAATAGTACTTCCAATTGTAAAAGAGCATACCTGCAAGAAATTATGTACTTTTCATAGATTTAAGAAAACTCACTGATAAGGATCGCCATTATGTGCCAAAACGTTTGAAACAAGTCAATTGTTTTCGATTCATTTGACTCTAAACTCTAAAGACAACAATGTACATCAACAATTTCTAAAAAACTAAGTTTTGAGGATCAACAACATCATCCAGCGATTATCAAGTTATCATTATTTTAAATAATATTCTCTTTTAGTCATTTTCAAAAAATGCGGATTTCTTCTTAAATTTTCAACAGCTCTACCAACGAAAAAAACAATAGAAAATTGATTGAAAATTGATTGATTAACTCAATGGCAAGGAAATAGGTAATTTGAAAGACAAATGTATTATCTTTATGGGGGACATCACATCGAGGGCCTGAAGTAACTTCGAATTCAGTGAGGGGTAGTGTCGTTGCGCAGTGGAAGGGGAAGGTTTCGCAGGTAGCCGTGGAGGAAAAGACGATCGCCCGAAGCAACTTATTATCCAGTGAGGGGTAGTGTCGTTGCGCAGTGGAAGGGGAAGGTTAGGTAGGCGGGCGATGGTCAATTCCGCCCCAGCTACCTGTGTACCGTCCCCCACTACGCGGCTTCCCCTCACACCGTCGAGCTGCTACCACTGAGCTTGGTCAGCGGGGGGCCTTTGTTCCTAATGAGGCCTAAAATATGGAATATAAAATTTTTTAAATTTCACACTTAGTAAATCACAAATATGATA
>NC_046661.1:145755509-145783728 GCF_010883055.1 Belonocnema kinseyi | reverse complement strand
GTAAAAAAATAATAAAATATAAAAAATACAAAAAAATACAAAAAATATAAAATACAAAAAAAACGAAAATGGGATCATTCAGCCACTACGTCCTCGTCGTTGTTCCTGGGTTTGGCTAAAAGTGGTAATTAAGATTTTTCAATTCAAAAATAAACAACAAATTCATTTTTGAATGCATTGAAAAAGTGATAAATTTGAAAAAACGTCGTACATGAAAAATTTCGTCCGCGCAAGTTGCGTAGAACACAATGATTGGTTGTGAAAACCTAAGAATGCGCATAACTTGCGAAAGGGAGCAGCTAGGATTTTAAATTCAACTGATTTTTAATGTCTAAACAATATAGAATCTTTCTGCGTTAGCAGATTTTATATGCATTTTAGTCAAACTTTTTCAGCCTTCAAGCACACCGTGGTACACAGCGATTATTTTTTTTATAACAATTGCGGAACTTTAAACAGTGACGTAATTGTTTCAACAATTGTTCAAACAAAATGCCATATCTGTAGCAAACTTCAAGGTCGTGAAAATTCAAGGAATTCGGAAAATTCAGGAAATTTAGCAATTTTAGAGAATTCAAGAAATTTAGGGATTTTAGAGAATTCAAGAAATTCACGAATTCCCAGAATTTAGATTTAGATTTTGAAATCGATTAATGTCTTCCGTTCCCTTTTTTTATTTGAAAATTCAAATTTTTTTTAATTCAAAAAAATTTCCCTATTACTTCGAAAATTATGTCAGATTTTTTGTATGTATAATTTTTGCTAGTAATTAATAATAACAAATTATTAATTGCAAAAAAATTTTTGCTTGATTGAGAATTACTTGAAAATAGCCAAAAAAGATGTTTTTTTTATTGAGTCCTATGCACACATTTTTGAAACAATTTAATATGTATATCTCCGATCAGAACTATTAGAACTCTTAACATTTTGGAATTCGAAATTTTGGGATTTTCTTAAAAGTGCTATACTTCCTCGAATTTTTTCTTGATCGGAAAATTTTATAAGACTTTCTGGTAGAGCTCTCATAGAGAAGTCCAGAACTCTAACCAGAATTCTTAGAAATTTCCAAGTCGGTGAAGTTCAAAATTTTGGGTTTCCCTAAAAGGGTTTGTATTTTCTAAAAGTACCATAGTTCTTCGAATTTTGACTTGATCGAAAAGTGTTATTACACTTTTTTGTAGAGCTGTCATTATTAAGTCTAGAACTCCGATCAGAACTCTTAGAACTCTCAACATTTGCGAATTTCAAAATTTTTGATTTTCTCAAGTGCCAAAGTTCTTCGAATTTTGACTTGATGACAAAGTTTTATATCGCTTTTTTATATATAGTAAAAGGAAGTCAAGAACTCTGCTCAGAACTCTTAGAAATATGGGACTTTTTTGTAAGACCCCTTTTGATGGATATAGAACTCTAAACAGAACTTTTGGTTTATTTAAACGAGAAATTTGTCAACATTTTGTATTTTTGGAAATGTTGTTTTTTGACTATTTTTTTTTAATTTTCAATTTTTTGTATTGAAGAACTCCAGAACTCTTCTGGAACCAGAGCACAGTTGAAGAAAAAGTCAACTTTTCAAAAAGTGAGGGGGGGCGTGAAGTTACCCCCCCCCCCTTTCGAAAAGTAATTTTTCAATGCTTCACTTATCAGAACTATTGCTAAAACATATAAAGAACTCCAGAACTATTGAAGAGGCACCCAGAACTCAACGACCTACCTATTTCCGTGAGAATGGAGTGGTAAGGGGAGAGGGAAGATTTCGTGATTCTTCCTTCTCTCCTAAAAGTCGCTTCTATCGAGGCGACTTCAACCGCTCGCTCTGAAAATTTCACCTTTCAGAGTAAGCCCCCTTTCTTCGGCACACGTCACATATATTTAATAAAAATTAAAAGAGTATAAAAATTGTATAAAGGTAAAAAATTCTTTTAATTGATTTCAGTCTTTTCCTTTTTGTTAATTTCTTCCAGTATCTTTAATAATCACTTCAATTGATTGGTATTTTGCTTTATCAAGATTATTCAGTAATATATTTTCTCTTGCAATATATTTTTCCGTATATTTTACTGTGATTTAGCATTCCATCGAATACAAAACCGGTATTAACCCCAGCGGACACTGTTCTAGAAATATGATGTAACAGTTCTGTAATACTGTTACAGAACCAGATTCTGTAATCGTTCTGTGACAATTCTGGAACAGTGTCATAAGTAAAAGAAAAATTGCAGAACAGTTCAGGAACAGTGTTACAAAGTAACCGTGTTGTGTAATAGTTCCGTAACAAATATGTAACAGTATTACGATGCAAATTTGTTCTGTAATCATTTGGTAACAATTCTGGAACAGTGTTATAAGTGGAAAATATTTTTAGAAAAGTTTAGACACAGTGTTACAAAGTGCCCATGTTCTGTATGTTCTGTAATAGTTCCGTAATAAATACGTAACAATGTTACGATGTAAATATGTTCTGTAATCGTTTTGTAACAGTTCTGAATTAGTTTTATTAGTAAAAAATATTTTTAGAACAGTTTAGGCACAGTGTTATAATATAACCATGTTCTGTAATAATTCCGTAACAAATATGTAACCGTGTTACGATGTAAATTTGTCATGTAGTCGTTCTGTAAGAATTCTGGAACAGTGTTATGATTTCAAAAATATCCTCGCCCTGTTATTCACGTTCTACGGCACTATAACAGAACAATGGTACTCTGTAACACTGTGCATAAACTGTTCTTAAAATATTTTGTACTTAAAACACTGTTATAGAATTGTTGAAGAACAAATTTACTTCGTAACACTGTAATATATTTGTTACGAAGCTATCACCGAATATGGTTACCTTGTAACACGATGCCTAAACTGTGCTAAAAATATTTTTCTTTTGTAACACTGTTCAAGAATTGTTACAGATCGATTACAGAACGGATTTACATCGTAACACTGTTACATATTTGTTACGCAACTATTACAGAACACGGTTACTTTGTAACACTGTTCCTGAATTGTTCTAAACATTTTTTTTACATATAATGCTGTTTCAAAATTGTTGCAGATCTCTGACAGAGCATGATTTTGGAAAAGTGTTATAGAACTGATACATCCATTTGGGGACATTACTTAGACAATGGTCTAAGTATGTAACAGCGTTACAGAACGCAGTGTCACCTTCATGTTCATTTCTTGGAACACGTGTGACATTCTTGTGACATAACAGTTCTATAACACTGCTTTGAACTGGTTACAGAGCAGAGTTCTAGAACTGTTACGGATCCTCATAGTAACAGCGTTACAGAACAGTGTGGCCTTTATGTTCTGTACTTGTTCTAGAATACAGCTGTAGCAATGTTATGTATAAATGTTCTTTTTTTTTTGTTCTAGAACAGTTACAGAACGTGCCCGCTGGGATACCTATTGTACTATGTCTTTTTATATTTTAAATCCGTGTGAAACAGAGGTCTATATACGGGTCAATATTGTTGCTAAAGCTTCATTTATGTCCTTTAGAATGAGCATATATACCGCAAGACGTCCCCACTTCAAAGGTGGACTTACCGGTCGTTGGTAAAATGACAGTATAAGATTACCAACTTATCTTTTTTATCGATCGATAGTAATAAACTGTTTTACCAGTCGATAGTAACTCAGCATGGAACAGAACCTTACGGTGCTAACTTAGCAAGAATTTCTATTACCAGAATCACTGTTTTACCGACTAAGTATGGAAGAGAAATTTAATTTTACCGGCCTTTCTGTTTTACCGACAGATGGTGTAATGTTATCTCAGCAGGAATCTGCAATGCCGACCTCACTGTTAACTGACTGTCAGTAACTTAGCATGGACTACTGCTAACTACTGCTATACGATTTTTGGTTGAAACCTTAAATTTTTTAGTTAAAAAATTAAACTACTTGGAAGAAAATTAATTTCTTTCTTGGTTCGCAATTTAACTATTTGGTTGAAAATTCGTCTTTTTTGTTGAATTGATCTGTTTATGATTCAAAATTGAAATCTTTTTTGTTTGAAGTATCCACTATCATAACTTCCGGTAAGAAATAATATTTAATAGTTGAAATTGTAACTATTTTGTGAAAGATTCATATTTTGCTTCAAAATTGATCTCTTTATTTAAATATTTGTTTTTTTTCTGGTTAAGCAATCACGTTTTTAATTGGAAATTTAACGGTTTAATTTTTGGCACAAAATTAATTTTTTTTACTGAAAATTCAATTAAAACTGTTATGTAAGGGCAAACCTTCCTACAGTGAATATTGCAACCTGCGGTGGATAATCATTATTTAAAAATGCTAATATATTTAAAATAATTCGCTTTATACTGTTAATGATTATGATATTATGCGTGTTTATACATTAAAATTAATTAATTTTCTTTTAATTGTGTTCTTAATCATTCAGGATCATCCACTGTAGGCTGCATCCACGGTTGGGGGTTTCCGCTGCTAATTTTGTCACTTGTGCAGTAGACAATTAATTTACTTGTTATATTCAGACGTCTTTCCCCATCTACTAGATTCTTATATGGCGTGGAATGACTGTGCCCTAATTTTCAAGTCTTTCTCTTGGGAGAAATTCTCACGAATTTCCAACAAAAGAGTGATTTTTCAATCTAAAAAAAAATGCGAATTTTTTAGAGAACAGCCTAATTTTACACCTGGAAAGGTAAATTTTCAAACCAGAAAGTTAATTTTCAATCAAATAAAATTAATTTTCAATTATTAGTTCTTGTAAATTTATAAAACAACATAGAAAGAAGTCATCGGAAAGACAATTTTAGTTGTCTTCGTAAACAAATTGTGTCTATTCCTTGAAAAATAACCAAAGTCGGAATAATTTTTATGAAAACTCTTTAAATTATTGATAATTATTATAAATTTGTAAATTATTGTGCAGAATTGAGTCATCGAAAATTCTTACTTGACTCCGTAAAAACCGGTTTGTTTAGAAACAGCTAAACTCTCAATTTCATTATAAGAAATGTTTTAATAATTAATAATAATTGAGAATTTACAAACTATCTGAGAAAAACGTCATCGAAAAGATATTTTTAGTTAATTTTGTAAAAAAATGTAGCCTATTCGTTGACAAATAGCTAAACTCTGAATTTGTTTGTTGAAATTGTTTAAATAAATAATTATTTTTGTAAATTTACAAAAGCAGTATAGAAAAGGAAAGAATTATTGGAAAAACATTCTCTATTGTTTCTATCAACTAATTGAGCCCATTCGTTGAAAAACAGCCAAACTCTTGATTTGTCTGTCAATATTCTTAAAATCATAATTCATTCTTTGAAATTCGCAGAGAATTATAGAAAGAAGTAATCGCAAATATATTCGTAATTAATTATTTTAAAAAATTGAGCCTATTTGTTTAAAAAAGCCAAACCCTTGATTCTTAAATTGAATTTGTTAAATTAATTAATAATCATTGTCAATTTATACAAATTTTAAAGAAACATTAAGAAATGAGCTAAAATATTAATTTAAATTACAATTATTTCTTTAAAAACAATTAGCCCAGGATGAAATCATATCTCATTTGCTTAAGATTTCAAAAATAGTTTAAATTTGAACAAAGGCATAGTCGTCGACTATAAAAAGACACACACACACACACACACACACAGAGGATGAATTCATATTTACAATTGTTTAAGATTGAAATAATAGCTACAAAATGTAAATAAAAGTTAAATAATTGTGTAGATTTTTATAATTTGTATTGTTTATTATTCTAATAAAAAAATTATTTTCGAAAAAAGTGATACTAAGTAATTTTGAAAAGAAAAAATAAGAAATGAGCAGAAATAATAAATGAAATTGTAATTATTTCTTTTTGATAATTAGATCAGGATAAAATCATACTTTCAATTACTTAAGATTCTAAGAATAATTTAAATTTGAAAGAAGCACTAGTCTTCGAAAAGGTAACTCAAATAAAAATAAAGTAAATGCATAAATATACATAATTTTCCATTATTTATAATAATAATAATAATAATAATAATAATAATAATAATAATAAAATTGTATCTGAGATTTTAATTTTTTAATTTGCTTTAGGCTATATCAATTTTGAAAAATTGAACCAAAAGAGAACAGGATAAATTCCCTGAAAACATGTACGATTAAATGGATTTATCAAAAAAAAAAAAAAAGCCCCAGCCAAATTCTGCACGATGGCATTAACTTATCAGTATATTGATAATGTAAACAGGTGCGATAATCGTCGCGATTTGGATCTACGGTCAGCGCAACCGAATCGATATTTACCGCCTGAATACAGTGCGCTTCAAAAACTGGCACATGCGCAGTAGAGCTGATAACGCTGAACCGATCAGCTACTCATACCAACGTGTTAATATTAGATTGTAGAATTTTCAAACTAAAGATAATTTTCTACCAAAATATTGGAATTTTCAACTCAAAAGGCGAATTTAACAAAAAAGGGTACATTTTTAACGAAACATTTAAACTCTCAACTAAAAAATCTGCCCGCCGAACGAGCAAATTCTCATCGCGCGCTGTAATTTGGTGATTGTGAATTCTCTTTTGTTAAAGCTCCTTCGGCTTCAAAAAATAAATTCTCATACCTAGTCTATTAATCATCCCATTAAAAAAAGTTGGGATTAAACATTTTATTGCAACTTGTTTCGTTCTTTCGTGAATTTATGTTTGTTTATTTTCAATGTTATTTTGAACGATTTTTAAATAGAATATTATTGAAGCTTGTTTTCTTTATACCAAATTTAATTTTTCTATTTTTAATATATGTTTATTACAAGAGTTTATTACAGATTTATATTTTTTTCGTTAAACAACTTTTGTCCTTTAATTATTTTTTTACACTTGTGTCGTTTTTCAAAAAAACTTTAATCTTATTTTTAACTAATAAAACAATATGTACTGGTTCTATTTCAAAATTATGAATAAATAATAATACATTTTCCCAAAAATTTCATTTGCTTATTTTTAATCTAATTTTTTACGATTGAAATCAAATCTACTCGTCCTTTCTAAAAAATCACTGACAAAGAATTTGTAGATTACATAGTTGAATTTTAGATTAGATTGTAGTTTAGATAGCTAAATTTTTAACCAATTGAACTCTCAACTAAAGAAGGTTAATTTTCTACCAAAAAATACGAATTTTCAATCAAAATAGTTGTATTTTTAATTTAAAAAAAAAAATTAATTTCCCCCAGAGAAAGGGTAAATTTACAACAAAAACAGACGAATTCTTAAATAAAAATATAGGTAATAGTGCCAAAAAATAGGAATTTTCAGTCGGAAGATTACTCTATTAATAAAATAGTCGTATTTTTTACTAAAAAAGAAAATTTTTTTAAAAAGTGGAATTTTCAACTAAAGGTAATAAATTTGAAGCAAAAAAATTAATTGCCAAAAAAATACAGTAGTGCCAGGAAAGAGGAAATTTCAATCCAAAGATAATTTTTCTACCCAAAATAGTTGTACTTTCATAAAAAAATACGAATTTTCCCACAAAAAAGTTCTGTTTTTGATTAAAATGACAGTGCTTTCAAGAAATTGACTCAAATTTCAACCAAAAATGATGAATTCTCAACGAAAAATATAAAGTAGACTTTTCAACCAAAAATAATGAACTTTCACTAAAATAGTTGGACTTTCTTTATGGGTTGCTTTCACATTGGTTGCTATAAATAAATAGAAATTTGTATAATGTACAGACCAAAGAATAATAGTTAAGATTTAGAAAAATTGTACGGAAAAAATTTTCCATCACAACCCAAAAATTTCATTTTAAGGCCGTAAACTGTTTTTGGGTTCACAAAAATAATTAATAATGGACAATTTGAATATTTTCCATGACTTTTTAAACAACTGTCAATTGTTAAAAAAATGTTAATTATTCAAACAATTATTTGCTCTCAAAAAATGTAAAAAATAATCGTATTTTCTTATTGAAATGCAATATTTTGTCACTGTTTGAAGTATTAAATTTCTCTAAAAACAATATGTAATTATTTAAACAATTATTTATTGTTTCTTTTCAAAATTTCTAAAAATTTAACCAGGGATATCAATTTTCATTTCAAATAAGTAACCTATGCTACTTTTTGTTGAATAATTGCTTAATTTGGATACATTTCTTCTAATATTTAACAAATTTCTATTTGTTTCAACAATGTTTATTTATTCAAGCAGTTATTTTTCAACAACTAAAAAAATTTAATTAAATAGAACACATACAATTAATTACGATTTTTAAATTAATTTGGTGAAAGTAATTATTTTAACGAATTATATTTATTTGAACAATTAAAAAGTGATTAATGTATTATTTTTATACACTATATAGTCTGAAACATAATTGTATGTGTTCTTTTTTTATTTCATTTTTTCAGTTATCGAAAAAGAAGTGCTTGAGCAAATAAGGATTGTTTAAACAAATAGAAATTTATCAAATGTTAAAGGAAATGTATAAAAATTATGTAATTATTCAACAAAACGTATAGCATAGGATACTAATTTGATAAGAAAATTGATATCTCTGGCTCAATTTTTAGAAATGTAGAAAATAGACAATAAATGTTTAAATAATCACATAATGTTTTTAGAAAAATTTACTACTCCAAACAATGACAAAAAATTAAATTTCAATTAGAAAATACAATTAATTTTTACATTTTTTGGAAACAAATGATTGTTTAAATAATTTACATTTGTTTAAACCATTAAAAATTATTTGAAATGCTGTAACATGAGTTCAATTTTTCGAACATTCAAAATTTCCCCATGTTAATTTAATGTTAATATTTGAATTTCGAAAAATAATGACGGATTTTCTTTCTCTGGAAATGAAAACTTTTGGTGAGTGTCTTCTCCTGTAGTTCGAAAAGCATTTTTCTGACCACCTTTGTGTGCATTCATAGAAGCGAAACTGATTCACCAATTCCTAGAACTGCTGAAAACTCCCCCAATTTCCATCCAATTTCATTTTAAAAAAAAACTTATTCGACGCGGTATTAAATTTACTTTCAAAATATTGTAATAAAATAGTGCCCAAGATCGAATAATATCGTAAGAACATCGTCAAAGTTAACAAAATAAAAAAAAAACATTTATAGGTGATTTGGCCATAAAATGAGATTTTGGATCTGTATGGGAAATCTGTCTGATACAATTTTTCTTAGTTTCACTAGACACTAGAGAAATCCACAGGTGCAGTGTGATCAAGGATCGCACGGCCTTTTTCAATATCTATCAATTTTTTTCGACAGGAAACTAATAGGCCAGTCAACGAATCGCAAAAAAATATAGATTCCGAATATAATATTTTTAATTTGCTGATTGCAAAACTAAAACATTTGTATGTATGGCATTTTATGCCTCGTTAGGACAAAGGGGGCCCTCGGCTGGCAAAGCCCGGCATAGCAATCTCGCTCAGTCAGGGACGTGAGAAGACGAGTGGAGAGGGTAAGACGACCAGGTACAAAGCGATGAAATGGATACTGTCCTTTTTTTCAAAGGGGTCATAAATTTACTCTTTATAAGCCAGTCAACGAAGGATTTTGAATGGAAATAATTTATAACAATGAACTTAGTTGGCAGGAAGCTTCCCTAGGGGGTCTTGAAACACCTCCCAAAATTCAGTAAATATGGGGGGGGAGGCGCTCGAGCCGCCATCTTCCAATAAGGCGGATTATTTCATGTTTTTAGATTTTCCATGGAAACGGCTGTTTTTAGAGCAAAAATAGTTATATAATAAAACACTCTAAATTTTCTTCTGAATAAAAAAGGTTATAAAAAATATTGCCATAAAGTGAAAAGTTTGCCCGATAAATTTAAAAGATTGAACATTTTTGGAAGTTCATTCTTTTGCATTTATGAGCGATTGCCTCAGTGAAAACGAGTGAAGTTTATTGTTTCGAGCTTGGCTGAAGGTAAGCTACCGTGCAATATCGGTAATTTCGTTGTAGCCTGGGACCCTTCGAACTGCATTTCCCAGGGTTTAGTATAGTTAGTACAGTCAAGCACAGTAATTTCTATTTTTGTAAGAGAATCTTTCTTCTCCCGCTAACATTTCACTTCTATTAAACGCGTTTTTTGTATCAGAAAAAAATCATATCATTACTGATTTTTGCATGAAGCATTCCAAAGGTGCTCCAATGATCTTATAAAAATTCAGTAATGATCGGATTAAAATTAAGCTTACAATCAAGCTCTGAAGTGAATTAAAACCTTTTGTTCGACACGCCTCGAAAATACTTCTGGCTTCACACCTACTGTTGTTTATATAGAAAGTCATTTGTAAAATAATAATTTTGAAGACAATCTAAGAAGACCAGAAAATTATTAACATTTCATGAAATAATTCAGATTAATACTTCGAGGAGAAGAAAATAAAATAACCATTTTTGTATCTCCATTCTTCTCATGCTAACATTTCACGTATATCAAACGCGTTTTTTGTATCAGAAAAAAATCATATAATTACTGATTTTTGCATGAAGCATTACAAAGGTGCTCTAATGATCGTCTTAAAATTCAGTAATGATCGGATTAAAATTAAGCTTATTATTATTACTATTATTACTATTACTATATATTTACTATTTTTAATTAAAAAATACTTCGGAAAAATGTATTTTGTAACTAAACGCTTTCACTAAATTAAAAATATTTTTTTATTACAAACAATAATAATTTTTTATATTTATCAATATTTGACTGTTTATTCAAGCCGAATAAATCAAAATCGAATATTTAAAAATAAACAATTTGAAATTAAATTGTTTTACCTGGGAAAACTTAAGTCGTTAAAATTTCGATTATCTTTTGAGCTTTGGACGTTACTATTTTGATTTTTATTTAAAAAGAAAGGTTTAGTGTCTAAGTGAAATGTTTCAATTTAGATGTTTAAATAGCAATTGGACCCTTATTATTTCTAAACGAAATTTGAGTAATTTTAATAGGTGTTTGAAAGTTTTGAAAAGATTGAAAATTAATTGAAAACTTGAAATGATTTCATATAATTTAAACGAAGTTTGTACCAATAAAATTCGGCTAGTCAAAACGAAATTTAGGTGCAAACAGCCACAACCTAATTTAAAATAAAATGTCGATTTTTGCAGATTTAAAAAAAAATGAGAAACTTTTTAAAAATTGTGAAAGGCTTCAAAAGAATAAAACATTTTCATTAGATTCCTAGGAAAATTGAAAAACATTTTTTATTTTGGAATATTATTTACAAAGAATACTTAAAAAGATTTTAAAAGATTTCCAAAATTGTTAAAAGAGTCTAGAATATTTTAATATGATTTTTTATAATTTGCGAAATTTCTAAAAGTTGAACGAAAAATTCTATTAATTTCAAAAGACATTCAGAAGTTCGAAAAACTTTTCAAAAATAATTTTAAAGTTGTATATATTTAAAATAACTTCTAGATTTAACAAGATTTTGAAATAAAATTTGAAGTTTTTAGTAGTTGAAAATTCGTTTGATTTAATTATCAACTGTAAAACTTGATTATAAGCTCACTTTTAATCCGATCATTACTGAATTTTGATACGATCATTGCAGCACCGTTGGAATGCTTCATGCAAAAATCAGTAATTATATGATTTTTTTCTGATACAAAAAATGCGTTTAATAGACGTGAAATGTTAGCGGGAGAAGAAAGGTTCTCTTACAAAAATAGAAATTACTGTGCTTGACTGTACTAACTGTACTAAATCCTGGGAAATGCAGTTCGAAGGGTCCCAGGCTACAACGAAATTACCGATATTGCACGGTAGCTTACCTGCAGCCAAGCTCGAAACAATAAACTTCACTCGTTTTCACTGAGGCAATCGCTCATAAATGCAAAAATAATGAACTTCCAAAAATGTTCAATCTTTTCAATTTTCCGGACAAACTATTCACTTTACGGCAATGTTTTATACAACCTTTTTTATTCAAAAGAAAATTTACAGTGTTTTATTGTGTAACTATTTTGCTCTAAAAACAGCCGTTTCCAAGGTAAATCCAAAAACATTAAATAGGCCGCCATATTGGAAGATGACGCTCGAGCGCCCCCCCCCCCCAATTTACTGAATTTTGGGAGGTGTTTCAAGACCTCCCATGGAAGCTTCCTGCCAACTAAGTTCATTGTTATAAATTCTTTCCATTCAAAATCCTTCGTTGACTGGTTTATAAAGAGTAAATTTATGACCCCTTTGAAAAAAAGGACAGTATCCACTTCATCGCTTTGTACCTGGTCGTCTTACCCTCTCCACTCGTCTTCTCACGTCCCTGACTGAGCGAGATTGCTATGCCGGGCTTTGCCAGCAGCCTTTGTCCTAATGAGGCATAAAATGCCATACATACAAATGTTTTAGTTTTGCAATCAGCAAATTAAAAATATTATATTCGGAATCTATATTTTTTTGCGATTCCAACGATATGTAACTTGCAATTAAAATATTAAAATTAGACTAAGTTATGGCAGATATTAGTTTGTTTTGACCCTCACTAGATAGCATTATGGAATTTTCCGTAGAATAGTGGAAAATGCATCAGTTTATTTGGTTGAAAATTCGCCTGTTCACAATTTAATAGAATATACGGATTTTCACCCAGCTACCTAGAAGAATATTATACTTGAAACCAAGTACTTGAATTTTTAAACAGGAAAGACGAATTCTTAACAAAACAGTACACAATATACGTTGTTTAGTTACACATACACATATAGACATACACAATAATTTTATAATATTAAAAATGATGGTCGATTCTTGGGCAATCGAACAGAACTAGGGGTTGAAAAAAGATGATTTTGAAAAAGAAGGGCCACACTAGTGTATTAAACACAAGGGCAATTGATTAAAAGGAATTTAAACTTCACTTTCTGGGGAATAGAATTAAAATGAATGCACTTATTATAGTAGATTATAATATGGAAAATATAAGAGCATTATTTCCACCAGATAAGTATTAAATTGTCAACAGGCGAATTTTCTACCAAATAAACTGATGCATTTTCAACTATTCTACGGAAAATTCCATAATGCCATCTAGTCAGGGTCAAAACAAACTAATATCTGCCATAACTTAGTCTAAGTTCAATATTTTAATTGCAAGTTACATATGGTTGGAATCGTAAATAAACATAGATTCTGAATATAATATTTTTAATTTGCTGATTTCATAACTATAACATTTTTATGTACCGCATTTTATGCCTCATTAGGACAAAGGCTGCTGGCAAAGCCCGGCATAGCAATCTCTCTCAGTCAGGGACGTGAGGAGAAGTCGAGTAGAGAGGGTAGGACGAGCAGGTACACCACGATGAAATGGAAATCGCCCGAAAAAATCCCAGTTGGAAGGGCTCTGAGATCCCTTATTTCTGGTATAACTTGACAGAGCTTGAAATACAAAGTATTTTATTTAAAGTGTTTGAACTAAGCATTTGCCAATAATTGTTCTCAGCTAAATGTTTTCGACATTAACAATACTAAATAATGTTAAAAAATACTAATAATAAGAAAAATAAGTGGTCAAAAATAAATTCAAGGCGTTTTGGGTCAAAACTGAGTAGATCCGACCTATTCGCGTGAAATCGCTTGTAGATACAGTATCTACCTTTGGAGACCTATGAACTAGAGTAACTAGACCTACTTGTGATAGGTCTCCATAAAAAAACCTGCATTTTTTTACATAGTGTAGTTTAAATAAATGTTGAATTTCATTTTTAATCTTTAAAAGAAATCAGGTAACGAATCTCTACTCCTCCCCAAAAAAGGCCTAATGGTATAATAATAATAATAATAATAATAATAAAAATATTCCATTTGGTCCAAAATCTCACAACCGATTAGCGGCTGCTCACTTGGACCACGCAGATGCCCACCGCAGGTAGTAACGATTTAACTCCAGTCCTAACTCTTGACAAGTGTCAATGAGCCGTGCGGAAGGAGGGGAACGGGAAAGGAAGCGAGAACAAAGAGTGAAGAACGATTAGCGAACCGACCGAACCACGGGGGGGGTGAAGCGGAATGGAACGAATGGAACGAACACCCCCCACCCCTTCCTCTCCAGTAGTCGCACGCAACTCTCAGTCTCAGTGTCTGTCAAAACCTTCTCGAAGGCATTATTACTGAATCACTCGCAACACTCGTAGCGAGAATGTAAGAGGAATTTCAGCGCTAATTCAGTCGTTGTGCGTCATTTTAGTGTGTTGGTAATACTTTCGATTGACTTCACAATATTTGGAATTCATCCAAGAAACGATACAATATTGATCGATCGCTCTTTTGGTTCTACTTTTGAGTGTCCTGGCAGCAAAATTGATTCAGGAATATTAAATCTACAGAGGAGTTTGGTGATAGTTGTGTGGATGTTAAAACATATTTTAAAAATTGTGCCCGTGTTGAAATTCAATCTCGTTAATCGTATGATGAACGCAACAACGGGCCATGATGAGATTTACATGACAACGGTTAGTACCACTTTTTTTATTTATGTCAGGTGATGTAAATATTTTCATTGCGTTTTCTGTTTATATTTACTTTCCGAGTTTCGACTCGCGTGACGTTTCTCTAACCCAATTACGTCATCCGGTGTTAGGTATTTCCTGTTACTACTCGTTCCAACAAATTTCGGTTTGTTTTCTCGGTTTTCTTCTGAACAAGGGGAAGAATAAACGGAATTTGCTTTATTTTTCTCAATATTATTATCGTAAAAAATATGTTCCAAGTTAGTCTAGACAGTGTTATATGTGTGTAGGATATAAAAAAGTGGGGTTAATCAATGAATAAAATTAGAAAGCTGGAAAATGTCATCTAACCTCCAACTTTCTTTAGCGATTCCTACAACCAAAATCTTTAATTCCATGTCACTTTTTTGTGTTCTTCTCAAATATACTATTGGCTATATTAACTTTTTATATATTTTTATTCTTAAAACTAAAGCAATGTGAATAAAATCCGTTTTTGTGTTATACCTGCCAAGGGGAAAACAAATCGAATTTTTTTTGAACGAGTAGTACGTGAAAATATGCTAAGGAATTTTCCATATTTATTGGGGAATAGCAATCTAGGCATATTTTATGCTCTCAAATTCTTTCTGTGACCGCAAATTGGGAAAAAATAATTTAAAAAAAAACAATACGTTATAAACAAATGAGAAATTTACTAGTTTTTAAAGAATGCGCTCGTTTTATTTGCATAATCAGCTAAGCATCTCTTGTCGATGATTTTTTGCTATGATAATTTACAAATTTACAAGAATTATCAATTATTTTCATCATTGCTTTAATTTCGGCAGTTTTACATTGTAAGTAAGTTATTTTTAAATATTTATGAAAATAAATTTTTTTCTTTTTACAGTTTTATTCTTTTCTTCATTTGCAATAGATTTATTTATCTAAAAAAATCAAGATTCAATGTTTAAGTTGAAAATTCTCTTTTTTGGGGGGTTAAAAATTCACTTTTTTATCCGAAAATCTAAAGATTTTATTGGAAATTCAACTGATTGATTGAAAATGAACTTTTTTGTTGAAAATTTAACAGCATTGTAGAAAATTCGTTTCTAATTTCTGGAGATCTCATTTTTTTTAGTTCTAGCTTCATAAATTTAGTGAAAAATCAATTTTTTTGTTAAAAATTCATTCTTTAAACTGAAAAATTAATAATTTTAGTGAAAATTCAACTTCTTCATTGAAAATAAACTTTTCCGATGAAATTGCACATTTTGGTGTTGAAAATTTAAATATTTTGTAGAAAATTCGCACAATATTTCGAATTTGTTTTCAAAAATGTTCATTTTTATATTTCTCCACATATTTACTAATAAATTACTAATAAACAAATAGAGAAGTCACAAGCTCTTCAGAATTTCATGCATTTTAATTTTTTTTTAAATCCGACGAAAATTGAAGGCTCTGGACGTTTTTTAACGAAAAATGTGTTGGAAGAATTATTAATTATTTTAACAATTTTTATTTAAAAACTTTAGAAATTGTCTATTTTTCGAAGAATAAGTTCCAGGTTTTCAACCAAATCAACTAAGAATATCTTAACGGTGACTTTTTGTCATGATAATTTGCAAATACACAATATTTATTAATTATTAAAACAATTTTCATGCAAAAATTCCGACATTGGCTATTTTTGAACGAATAAACAAAAACAAAAAATGAGCATATTCATGGAAAAATAGTCTAAACTCTGAATTTGTTTATGAATATTGTTTAACCAATTACAAATTATTTTCCGATTGGAAAGTGTCATAGCGAAAGGTTATCGCAAAGATATTCTTAGTTAAATCAGTATGTTTATCTCGCATGATAATGTAATTCAAGTCGTATTAAATCTTTCTGTCTTTTTCCTTTTGTAAGAAATTATTTACAAATCTAATATAGTTTTTTTTAAATATCAAGTTTAATTGTTACTTTCATTGATTATAATATTATTTAGTTTACAATCCGCAATTACAAAATATTTCACTTTCAAGATCTTCATTTTATTTCGTACATTTTTAATTTAAATAATTATAAACTCCATTTTTGAAGAGTTGAAAGCGTTTGAAATTGAAAATTTTCAATTCAATTACTGTTTTAGTTTTCATTTTGGAAATTTTTTAATAAAGAAAAGACGTTTAAGAGATATTTAGAAGTTTTAAAAAGATTCAAAGCTAATTCAAATCTTGAAATGATTTCAAATAATTTAAAACAAAATGAAACTTCTTAAGAATCATGAAATGTTTTATAAGAATATACCAATTTTCTCAAGATACCTAAGAAAATTTAAAACTATTTTTTATTTTGAAAATTTCATTTTAAGATAATATTTACAAAGTTGGAAAGAATATCTGGAAGATTTTAAGGCAATTTTTTTAATTTTGCAGAATTTTTTCGAAAATATCCGAAAAATTTTTTAAAATAATTATAAATTCTAAGGTATTACAATTTTTTTAATAACATGTAGATTTTCGACAATTTAAATAACAAAGTTAAATTTCTACAAAAAGACGACTTTCCCACAAATTGCATGAATTTTCAAACAAATATTTTAATTTTTTAATAAATAATATCAATTTTCATCCCAAAAATATGTAATTTTAAAAAAAATTTAAAAAAATTCCTTTTAATCCAAAGAAAAAACAAGTTTTTAATTAAATAGTTCCTTTTTCTATAAAAGATTATCGTTTACAGGGTCTACTATTAAATATTTAATAAAGAATTGATCTTTTTTGAATAAAATGTTCATTATTTGGCTCAAAATTGAATTATTTTATAGAAAATTCCTCTTTTTTACTCGAAAAATCATATTTAATACATTTAAAAGTTTGCAAGAAATTTGACAAATATTTTATAAATTAAGCAATTTTGTAATGGTTTAGAATTAGGAATTTTATTAATTCGAAATTTTTCAATTTGCGAATTGGAAATTGTCAGAAATTTTATAATTTTAGGAATTTTTTAACTCGAATATTTTTTTCGGGAATTTTTCAGCCTCGAGAATTTTCTAAATATGTTTCAAAATGATTTGCTACTTAAAAGTTTTTTTCGATTCTGCAAAATAAAAAAAAAATCTTTAAAATCTTGCAAAGCCTTTTCCAATAATTTTAGATTTTTTTTTAAATATTCGTTTTAAATACATTTAGCAGAATAAAAATGATTGAAACTTGCCCTATAAATTTGTTATTCTCTTCCAGTGTTTTTTTTTACAATTTCGGATATCGTGAAATGATTTGAAATATTTTTAAATATTCTCTTAAACTGAATTTTTCAGAATAAGAAATTATTTTGATACTGAATTTTACATTGTCGGATATTTTATAATTTAACTAATAATTTGCTTAACTTTAAAATTCGGTAAATTTTAAATTCTTTGCAGTTTTGTATTACGAATATTTTTATTTTTCAGTCATCACCTGAAAATATCGAAAAAAATCTGGAACATTTTAATGCAATTTATTTAATTTTGAAATATTTTTGTTACATTTTAGGAAAAATTCGAGTCAGTTTTGAAAAATATTTTAACGTTTTGGCACATTTAGGCGCCGCTATTAGTAGATGTTAAATATTTTTTCTTTAAATATAAATTACATTTAGAATAAATTAATGTAAAGATTTATAAAAACTTGAACAAAACTTTCTCTTACTTTTTTTTTGAAATGTTCGTAAATTAAAAAAATTGTACGACACAATTTCAAAATCAGTTGTAAATGTAAATTTTTTTAAATTATGCAATACAAATTACAATGTTTATGGAAAGATTTATGATCTCCAGTTACCTTGGCCTTCATGAAAGTATTAAAATTACGAACGTAAGAGTTTCTTTGAACATATCTTACTAAGTAGAAATAGTCATTACATCAATAACTTAACACTTTTTAAAAAATGTATATGTGATGAATAATTTTAAGCTAATTTATTTTCATGAAATTTCAAATGATATCTACATATTTTAATGGATTTTTACGATTTCTATACATTTCAAGGTATATTAACGATTCAAGGTCTTCACACATTTCCAGAGACCTTCAGGGAACGAATCAAATTTTATTCCACGACATTTTCACGGATTTGAACAGTTTCAAAGTATATGAAAGATTAGAAAAATTTCGAAGGATTTAGAAAATTTGAAATTATTTTTAAAGGTTTCGTTTCAAACAATTTTAGAGCTCTTAACATTAAAAATGTTTTGTTATGGATTCAAAAATAACTAAATCCTTTTCAAAATAATAAGCAAATGGTAGATGTTTTAAAGATTTTGAAAAAAAAGAAACTTTTTAAGCATTTTGAAAGACTCAAAAAGCATAACAAAAGTTATCAAGATTCCTGGGATAATTAAAAAAAAATTTATTACGAAAAAATAACTTTATAGCAATATTTAAAACGTTTTTAAAGCATTTCAAAAATTCTGAAAAAAAATGTGGAATGTTTTTGGCAGTTTTTTCAATGTTACAAGATTTATCAAGAGTTTTAGGAAAGATATTTATAATTTTTGAAATAATTTCAAACCTACTTTAAAATTTGAAAAGATTTCAGTAATATTTAAATAAAATGTAGATTTTTGAAAGGTTTCAAAATAATAATAATAAAAGTTGAATTGTTTATTGTGAATAAATGAATGTAAAGAGAAGTTTTGAACTCATTTCAAAGGATTCCCAAAGTTTCCGAAAAAGAGTTAGAGAATATTTTAAAATATTTTAAAACGTTTGAAGACTTCCGAAATTTACAAATAAGGCACTGGAAGAGAATAACAAATTCATCGGAAAAGTTTCAATAATTTTTATTCTGCTAAATTTATTTAAAAAGAATATTAAAAAAGATTTCTGAAATTGTTTGAAAAAGGGTCTGCAAGATTTTAAAGAAAGTTTTTTATTTTGCAGACTTTAAACAATTTTTAAGTTCCAAAACATTTTGAAACATATTTAGAAGTTCATAAAAAATTTCAAAAATAAATTTGATGTTTTATTTTGAAAAATTATATTTTAGAGAAAAGTTAAGAAAAAATTTCAAACTATAAACATGCCGACAATTTAAAATTCGCAAATGGAAAAATTCTGAAATAATAAAATTCGCAAATTAAAAATTTTCGAATTAATGAAATTCTTAATTTTAAACTATTAAAAAATTGCTTGAATAATGAATGAATATTAAAATAAAAAATAGGTTCAATAAATTACTTCATTTTTAACATTTTTCACATTTGTTTAACATGGCTGCTTTTTTTATTAGTTCATCAACAAAATTTGAAGGTTTTAAGCGAATATTGTTGTTAATTTGGAAGATTATCCGAAATCCAAGAATCTTACCAATTTTAATTGACGGGAATTAATTAAAAATCTTAAAAGATGATTTTTATACAAAACAGTTAATTTATTATAAAATAGTTAAAATTTGTACAGAATTGTTAAATTTCCAAGCTAAGCAGATCAATTTTCTATAAAATAGTTGAATTTTCAACACAATAGTTGAATTTTTATTTTACAAAAAAATGTTAACAACAAAAAATATATGAGAGTCTTCAATAAAAAAATTAATTTTCCACTAAAAAGACAAACTTTAGAGAAAATAAATAAATTTTCAACAAAATATTTAAAATTTAAACTGAGAAGGGTAAATTAAAAAAAAATATATTAAATTATCAACTATAGAAATACATTTTTTGTTTTAATCAACCAAAAACTGGATAGGTTCAATTTTTAGTGTAAAAAATTAATTTTCAACTGAAAAAAAACAAATTTTCAGCCAAAGTTATAAATTAAAATTTAAGATGAAAAATCACCCGAAAAAATTGTTTTTCAACAAAGTAGTTCAATTTTTAAACAAAACAGGTGCATCCTCAACCAAAAAAGATTTTTAATTTTCAATCAGTTTCATTTTTATCCAAAAATGATAAAATTTCTACCAAAAGCAATGAATTTATAACAGAAAAAAAATTAATTTTCAAGAAAAAAAGACGAATTTTGAACCACATAATTCTAGTTTGAGCCAAATAATATATATTTTAGTTAAAAAAGGTACATTCTTTGCCAAATATTTAATAGTAGACCCTTAGAAAATCATCTTTTTGTTTAGAAATAAATGTATGTGATTGAAAAATAAACGTTTTGTTGAAAATTAATCTTTTTTTTGAGATTCATAATTTTAATTCAAAATTCATATCAATTTAACAATCCTATTCTTGGCTGAAATTTTATATTTTTTGAATGAAAATTCAATTATTAGGTTAAAGATTGTTATTATTTATTAAAAAATTAAAAAATCGTTTTGAAAATTCATGTAATTTGTGGAAAATTCGTGTTTTTGTAGAAATTTAATCTTATTGGTTAAAAATTTATCTTTTTGGTAGATATAAAATTCAACTATTCCAGTTTATGATTCATTATTTTAGTTGAAAACTTATCAGTTTGGTTGAAAGTTAATTCTTTCAACTTAAAATTTAACCGTTCCACTTTGAGTTGATAATTGAGCTTTTCTAGTTTAAAAAGTCACAATGTTATTGTAAATTTTATATTTTTAAATTTTGTATTTATTTATTCCGTTAAAAATTTACGTATTTTGTTTTTAAAAAATCAACTTTTCTGAAGAAAATCGACATTTTTATCAGAAAATGATTTTTTCTTTTAAACTTTATCTCATTGTTTACAAATTCTTCTTCAAGAAGACCAAATATTTAATAGTAGACTCTGTAAACGAAAATAGTGAACTTTAAATAAAAAATAGTTAATAAAACAAAAAATGGTTGGATTATTAACAAGTTCTGAATAATTGATTTAAAAGACGATTCTGAATCTGTTTAAAATTAAAAATTTTAATTCGAAAGCCTTATTTTCTCACTAAATTTAAACCTCCGATTGAAATTTTATAAACTATTTTCAAATTTGATAATAATTTTATCACTGTAAAATTGCCTTTTTGTTGAAAATTCAACTGTCTTCCAAAAAATGTAATTATTTGGTTGAAGTTTCGTTTTTTGTTTGTGTGAAAATTCGACCATTTGGTTGAAAAGTTTCATATATAATATTTGAATTTGAAATTTATTTTTCCATTGGTTGACTGAACAATTTCTACCGATTCGTTCACTTGTTTTTATAACTTGAATATCTTGTTTACAGCCTGAACTGATCACCAAGCACGGTTATATAGCGGAAACTCATCACGTCTGGACTGAGGATGGGTACCGTCTAGAGTTGCACCGGGTACTCTCACGAAATCAGGATAACGATAAAATAAAAAATCCGAAACTCAGGGACCCGAACTGCAATATAGAATCGGAAAAAGTACCATTGGAGGGGCCATTCTCAAAGAAACGGATTTCCAAACGACCACCTATTCTCGTCAATCATGGCCTCCTTTCCAGTTCGGCGGATTGGGTGCTTTTGGGTCCACAGAAAGCTCTTGGTAAAATATTATTCTTATTATCAAATAAACATAAACAGTATTTTTTTTAATTGATTTATATTTAGTTTATTCTTTCAATATTTTAAACACATTTTAGTTGTCGTTTCAAGTCCAAAAGATAAATTTGCAAACCAAAGAAATGAATTTTTAACTAAAATGATGAATCTTCCAAGCAAAAATATTAATTTTTAATACAAAAATTTGCAGTTAGAAAAGTAAATTTTAAACTTAAAAAAAGAATTTTCAGCGAAATGAATTAATTTTCAACTAAAAATACAAATTTTAAACTAAAAATATGAATTTTTTACCAATTGGTATAATATTATTATTATTAAAGAAACGCTTATAAACAGGGCTTCCACAGTCTATTTTTTATATTTATATTTATTATATGTTTTTTTTTTTTAATTTTAAACACTTTTTATTTGTGATTTTAAATTTAAAAGATAAATTTTCAAACCAAAGAAATGAATTTTTAACTAAAATGATGAATCTTCAAGCAAAAATATTAATTTTTAATAAAAAAATTTGCAGTTAGAAAAGTAAATTTTAAACTTAAAAACAGAGTTTTCAGCGAAATGAATTAATTTTCAACTAAAAATACAAATTTTAAACTAAAAATATGAATTTTTTACCAATTGGTATAATATTATTATTATTAAAGAAACGCTTATAAACAGGGCTTCCACAGTCTATTTTTTATATTTATATTTAGTATATGTTTTTTTTTTTTTTAATTTTAAACACTTTTTATTTGTGGTTTTAAATTTAAAAGATAAATTTTCAAACCAAAGAAATGAATTTTTAACTAAAATGATGAATCTTCAAGCAAAAATATTAATTTTTAATAAAAAAAATTTGCAGTTAGAAAAGTAAATTTTAAACTTAAAAACAGAGTTTTCAGCGAAATGAATTAATTTTCAACTAAAAATACAAATTTTAAACTAAAAATATGAATTTTTTACCAATTGGTATAATATTATTATTATTAAAGAAACGCTTATAAACAGGGCTTCCACAGTCTATTTTTTATATTTATATTTAGTATATGTTTTTTTTTTAATTTTAAAAACTTTTTATTTGTGGTTTTAAATTTAAAAATAATAAAACGAGTTTTCAGCGAAATTAATTAATTTTCAATTGAAAATACAAATTTTTAGCCAAAAATATAAATTTTTTTATTAAATATTGGAATCTTTCAACCCAAAAGGTAAATTTTCTATTAAAAGGAAAACGAACTTTTAACCAAAAAATGGTTTTAACCAAAGAAAAGAATGATTAAATTAATAATAATTATTATTATTATTAGAAAAGTGGATATTAAAAAAAAACTAATTTACAACAAAATCGTTATCTACTCTAAAGAAAAATAATTATATAATAAAATTCTATGAAAAGAGAAACGAATTTTTAACCATAAAATTGTTTCAGTCAAAGAAATGAATTATTAAGAAAAAATAGAATTGTTACATTTTCTACAAAACAAAACACTTTTTTAACGAAAAAGATTATATTTCCGTTAAAAAATGACAATTTTCCACAAGAAATAGAATAGTTAAATTGAATTTTCCACTAAAATGATCAATCTTAAACTGAAACAAATTTAATTTATGACCAAATACATGAATTTTCAATTAAAAAGATACATTTTCTACTAAAAAAACACTTAGATTTTCAGTTCGTAAAATAAATTTTCAACCAAAGAAATTAATTTTTAACTAGAAAGACTCATTTTCAACAAAGGACATGAATTCTCATTAAAAAAAGATAATTTTCAACCAAATTTAGAATTTTTAAATCGTTAGAAAAGATAATATATAAAAAAAAAAGAATTTTCAAAAAAAGGTTTTTTTTCAACCAAAGACATGATTTTTTAAACAAAAATATAAGAATTACATTTTCAGTTAAACCAATAAATTTAAAGGAACTGAATTCTTAAGAAAATAATTCAATTTTAAAATAAAAGATTAATTTTTTTTACCAAAAACGATACAGTTTGAATAAAATATATCAATTTTCAACTTAAAAAAGGTAAAATTACTTTTAAAAAAATCTAGAATTTTTAAATTTGCAACGAGTTTTCAGCGAAATTTATTAATTTTCAACTAAAAATATGAATTTTTGACTAAACAGTAGAATATTCAACCCAAAAGTTAAATTTTCTATTTAAAAAAAATACGAATTTTTAACCAAATAATTGTTGAAAGTTATAAAAAAATTATAATTCTATTAAAAAATGTCAATTACCCACAAAAAAATGGAATAGTTAAATTGAATTTTCAACTAAAATGATAAATCTAAAACTGGAAAAAAATTTAATTTATAACCAAATGCATGAATTCTCAATTAAAAAGATAAATTTTCTGGCAAAAAAATACTTAAATTTTCAGTTCGTAAAGTTTATTTTCAACCAAATATAGGTTTATTAAATCGTTAGAAACTTAAATACATATTAAAAAAAAAATTTCAACAAAAATATAAGAATTAAATTCTTATTAACAAAAAAATGAATTGTCAACAAAATAATGCAATTTTAAACCCAAAAGATGAATTTTCTACCACAAAAGATACAGATTCAATAAAATATATAACTTTTCAACTAAAAAAGAGAAATTTACTAACAAAAACTATATAAGTTAAATTTGCAGATAGAAAATTTTATTTTAAATTTAAAAAAAAACGAATTTTCAGCGAAATTAATTAATTTTCAACTAAAAATATAAATTTTTAACTAAATAGTGGAATCTTTCAACCCAAAAAATAAATTTTCTATTAAAAAAAAAAACGAATTTTTAACCAAAAAATTGTTTCAACCAAAGAAATGAATTATGAAGAAAAAATAGAATTGTTACATTTTCTAGAAAACAAAACACTTTTTTAACGAAAAATATTATATTTCTATTTAAAAACTTCTATTTTCCACAAAAAATGGAATCGTTAAATTGAATATTCAACTGAAAAAAATGTCATTATTAACCAAATCCATGAATTCTCAAATAAAAAGATAAATTTTCTGCCACAAAAATACTTGAATTTTCAGTTTGTAAAATAGCTTTTTAACCAAAGACATTAATTTTCTACCAAAAAAGGTTCTTTTTTAACAAACCAGTTCTGTTTTATTTAAAAAAAAAATAATAATAATAATTTTTAACCATAAATAGAAGAATTCTATTTTTACTTAAAACAATCAATTTTCACCCAAAATATAAATTTTCAACTAAAAAAGGTAAATTTACAAACCGCAACAAGAATACTTAAATCTACAGTTAAAAAAATGAAATTTTAAACAGCGCAAAAAGACGTGTTTTAAACAAAATTAATTAATTTTAAATTATTTGTAAACCCAAAGATAATTTTTCTCTATATAAAAAAATATATAAACAAAACAGTTAATTTTTAAACGAAAAAGATTAGATATCTATAAAAAAAAGGTACATTTTCCACTAAAAATGGAATATTTAAATTGAATATTCAACTAAAAAAATTAATTTTCTACCAAATGAAAATACTTAATTTTGTCAGTTAGTATAATAAATTTTCGACCAAAAAAGAAACGAATTCCCAACAAAATGGTTAAAGTTTCAACTACAGAAATTAATTTTTAACCAAACAGATGAATTTTTAAAACGATCATCCTGGTTTAATTCTAAAATATTCAATTTTTAACCCATTCAATTGAAAATTTTTTATTAAAAAGCGAACAATTTTGGAATATTTAGCAATATTTAATTGTTCATTTATAAATCAAACCTTATATTTACAATTTTTTAGTTTGTAAGTGAAACTGTGGAATTTTCATGTAAAAAGTACAATTAAAGAATTATTAATTAAAAAATTTAACTTCTAATTTAAAAAGTGTTCAATTTTAAAGAATATTTAAAAATTTCAAATGTTTAATTCTGTCAACTTAAAATTTGATTTTAATGATATCATTTTAAACATTTACAAATTAATTTGTTAATTTTTAATTTCAGAGCATTGAAAATAATAGCGTGGATTTTAATTTTGCAGTTTAATGGAATTTAATTTAAAATTGTTCAGCTTTAAAAAACTCGATTTTTTAATTTCAATGACAGTGCATTTTTTTCAAACCGTCCTAGGACGATAAAGTGCACTTTTTCGACTCCTTTGTCCCCTTTTTGCACAATATAATATCCTAAACATTTATATTAATATAAAATAATAATGTAAATGTAATATAAATAATATTAAAATTTATAATCAATATTTTTTCCCGCAGCTTATCTTCTGGTTGATCAGGGTTATGATGTTTGGCTGGTAAACGTAAGAGGGAACAGTTATTCCCAATTTCACAAAAAATGGAACGTCAAGGACAGAGAATTTTGGGACTTCAGGTAAAACAAAAATTTCCAATTTTATAAACTGTTATTTCGAAAACTGGCGCTAAAGATTTAAACTTTCAAAAAACGGTCGAGTATTCAATTTTTTGAAAGAAAAGAAGAATTTTTAACAAAATATATACATTTTTAACCAAATAGTTCAATTTTCAAGCCAGAAGATTAATTTTCTGCCAAAAAAGAAATTTTTTAAAAGGAAATTATATCATTTTTCACATAAATATTTTGAACAATTAATCGAATTTTAGTATTAAATTTCATTTGATTCATTTTTAGTTTATATTTTTCCGCTTCTAGATTTTTTAAACTTAATTTTAGTTTGTTAAATTTAAATTTTCATTGAGAATTAATTTTCACTAAAAATTTCTTTTCTACAAAATGGTTTATTTTTGTATCAAATAGTTGAATTTTATATCAAATTTAGTTAAAATTCGTCTATTTTGGCAGAAAATGAACCTTTTGCTGAATTCAACTGTATCTGATGTAAAATTAAAATCTATTTTTTGGTGCCAATAAATTATTATAATAATAATTTTAGTTGAAAGTTAATTTTCTTCTTGAAAAATCATATTTCTGGGTTGAACATTTTTTCTGTAGCTAGAAATTTCATAATTTTCGTGGAAATCTAATATTTTTATAGGAAGTTTAGTTTTTTTTTTAAATTCAAATATTGTTTTAAAAATTCACGTATTTTGCTGAAAATTCCCCTTTTTTTGGGAGAAACTTATTTTTCCTGGTTGAAAATTAATTTTTTTGGTGTGTTAAAATTTATCTATTTTGGCAGGAATTTCATCTTTCTTGTTAAAAATGAAGGTATTTGGTTTCAAATTCAAATATTTTTCCAAAATAAAATTTTTTTGTTAGTCTTTTTTGGTAGAATTTGACTTTTTTAAATTTGAAATTAAAGTATTTATTTTGGTTGAAATATTTAAGTTAAAATTTATATTTTTAATCGAAAATTTAACTGTTTTGTTAAACATTCGTCTGTTTATAGCGAATGTTCGTTCTTTTGGTTTTGTTAAAGTTTAATATTTTTTATTTAAATATTCGACCATTCGGTTGAAAATTCTTCTTTGTAGATTAAAAATTTAACAATTTGGTTGAAAATAAGTTTGCTTTATCAACCATTTAGTTGAAAGTTCTACTTCGTAGGTTGAAAATTCAACAATATCTTAAACTGTTTGCCAAAAAATATAATTATTTGGTTGAATATTTGAATTTCTTTGTAGATTAAAAATTCCAAAATTTGTTAAAAATCAACTATTTTGTTAAAATTTTAATTAGTTTCTTAAAGATGTAACTAATTTTCTCGAAAATTTAATGCTTTTTTTGAAAATTCATCAATTTATTAAAAAGTTAACTATTTTATTTAATAATTGAGGATTTTTTTGGAAAATATAACTAATTGGACCAAAAAATCAACTGTTTTATCGAAAATTTGACCTTCAAAATTAGAAATTCATCATTTATTGTTGAAAAAAAAACTACCAAATTTATTTTTCTGGTTGAAAATGCAACTCTCTGGTTGAAGTTTAATTTTATTTGTTTGAAAATTCGACCATTAGGTTGAAATTTTTTCTTTGTAGGTTTCAAATTAAACAATTTGTTGAACATTTAATTAATTGGGTCAACAATTTTATTACAAATTTATCCATTTGGATAAAATTCAACCATTTGGTTAAAAATTCCACTATTCTGTTAAAAAAGTAACTATTTGCTAAAAAATTTAATTAAAAACTATTAAAAACTATTTAATTAAAAAATTTGAGGATTTTTTGGAAAATATAACTAATTGGACCAAAAAATCAACTGTTATCGAAAATTTGGTCTTCTAAATTAGAAATTCATCATTTATTTAAAAAAAAAAAACTACCAAATTTATTTTTCTGGTTGAAAATGCAACTCTCTGGTTGAAGTTTAATTTTATTTGTTTGAAAATTCGACCATTAGGTTGAAATTTTT
>NC_046661.1:145751008-145755409 GCF_010883055.1 Belonocnema kinseyi | reverse complement strand
ATTTGCTAAAAAATTTAATTAAAAACTATTAAAAACTATTTAATTAAAAAATTTGAGGATTTGTTGGAAAATATAACTAATTGGACCAAAAAATCAACTGTTATCGAAAATTTGGCCTTCTAAATTAGAAATTCATCATTTATTGTTGAACAAAAAAAACCTACCAAATTTATTTATCTGGTTGAAAATGCAATTGTCTTTGTTTGAAGTTTAATTTTATTTGTTTGAAAATTCGACCGATAGGTTGAAATTTCTTCTGTGCAGGCTGCAAATTCAACAATTAGTTATAATTTCTACTATTTCGTAGAAAATTTAATTATTTTGTTAAAAAGGTAATTAATTTGGTAAAAAATTCCATTGTTTTGTTGAAAATTTGACATTTTACATTAGAAATTCATTATTTATTCTTGAAAATGCAACTTTCTTCTATAAAATTTAATTATTTGCTTAAAAACGCCACTATGTTTGGTAAGTTGCAAATTCAATAATTTGTTCAAATCATTTATTTGGTTGAAAATTTAATTATTTTGTTGAAAATGTAAATGATTTGAACAAAAATTCATTTTTTTTAATGTTGAGAATTCATCAATTTGTTAAAAAATCAACTGTTTTGTTGAAAAATTCATATTTATGCTAAAAATTTAATTATTTTGTTAAAAAGGTAATCAGTTTGGTTTGATTGAAGTTTAATCTTTTTTATTTAAAAATGCAACCGTTAAGTTGAAATTTCTCCTTTTTAGGTTGCAAATTCAAAACATTATTTTTGTTGTAAATTAAATTCATTTGGTCCATTATTTGATTACAAATTCAAACATTTGTTTAAAAAATTGCATTATTTTATTGAAAATTTAACTGTTTGCCAAAAATTTAATTAATTGGTTGAAATTTGATCTGCCTTGATAGAAAATTCTTCTTTCTAGATTAAAAAGTCATCAGTTTGTTAAAAAATGAACCATTTTTTTGTTGAAAAATTGATATTTTTGTTGAAAATTTAATTGTTTTATTGAAAATTTGACATTTTACGTTAGAAATTCATTATTTATTGTTGAAAATGCCACTTTATTTTATAAAATTTAATTATTTGGTCATAAATTCCACTGTGTTTGGTAAGTTATAAATTCAACAATTTGTTAAAAATTCAACTGTTTTGTTGAAAATTTAACCGTCTGCCAAATAATTTAAATATTTGGTTACAAAATTGAACTGTATTTAGTTTAAGTTTTATATTTTTTCTTTAAATATTCAACAGCTTTATCAAAAATTTAAATATATTTCTAAAAATGTATTTTTTTGTTGTCAAATGAACTAATTTTTTCACATTTTCTCGAGAACGTGTTTCATTTTTTTTTTAGTTGCAATATTACATTTAATAACAGTGATTCTTCATTTGTAAAAGTATCTTTATTTTACTAAATTTTACGATTTGGTTTAAAATTCGGTTTTTTGTTTGAAATAAAATATTTCAACTGGAAATTCAAGTGACTGTTTAAAAATTCATGTCTATTGTTGAAAATTTATTCTTTTTGGTTTCATTAAATTAGTTTTAATTACAAATTTTAATCTTCTTTTGTTGAAATATCCACTAATACATTTTTTGTTCCTTATTTGTCTTTTTCGAATGAAGATTTAAATACCTGATTGAGAGTTACTATTTTGTTAAAAATGTATTTGTTATAGTTAAAGCTTCATCGTTTTAATTAAAAATTCATCTTTTTGGTTGAAAAATTAACTATTTTGTTCAAAATTCGTTTTTTCGTTGGCTGAAAATTAATTTTTTCAATGTAAATTTAACTATTTCAGTTGCAACATTAACTATTTTATTGCAAATTTATTTTTGTTGGATTTTTTGTTGTTAAAAATTAATTTTTTACTGAAGATGGAACTTTTTAATAATTGGTTAAAAAATTATCTTTTTTATTTGGAAATTTTAACTGTTTGATTAAAAATTAATCTTCTGGGTTGAAAATGAACCTTTTTGTTGGAAATTCAATGGTAATGTCAATAAATGTAATGGTTTTCAGTAGATAAAACGTATCAAATAATTTATTTGAAAATTAATCGTCTTGTTTGAAAATTTCAAGTATTGCAGTTAAATATCAATTATTTTAGTAATAAATTAATTTTTTTTTAAATAAAACTACTTGGTTAAAGTTAAGTTTGATCTAAAAATAAATCTTTTTTTTTGTGTGGAAAAATATTGTTTTAACTGAAAATTTAACTGGACATTTTTTGAGACCGGGAAATTTTTTTTTCTTTACCGGGAATTTTACCAATTTTTAGCAAGAAAAATCTGTTCACGTTCGATTTTAACAGTTTTTAAATAATTAGTGGAATTGTTATGTTTTTCAATTTTGCTATTATTTAACTTACAATGCGTAATTCAAAATTTTTTTACTTAAAAAATTTTTATTTCTATGCTTACCTTTTTAATTTAGAGAATTTTCAAATGCTTTCTTAAAGATTGGAATAAATAAAAAATCAATCATTTTAAATTTATATAATTAAATTTTTTAAATTTTAACGTCAAATCTTAAACAGTTTAAATTTGAAATTATATTCTTAATTAAAGGATTTTATTAAATTTAAAGTATCTTTAACTGAATTGTTTGACATAGAAAACCTGGAATCGTTAAAATTTCGAAGAGCCTTTAAACTTTGAATGTTACAATTTTAATTGTTGTATTTGAAAAATGCTTAACTTGTTGGTTAAAAGTTAATGTTTTCAACTGAAAATGTAACCGTTCTATTTTCCATGGAAAATTGACCTTTTCTTGTTCAAAATTCAACAATTTGGATGTGAATTTGTCTTTTTTAAATTAAAACTTAACTTATTTTATTAAAAATTCATGTATTTTGTAAAAAAAATATTTTTTTTCGTAGGCAATGATTTTTATTTATTTGAAAATTAATCTCCTTGTTTAAAAATATTTTTTTAGGTTGAAAATTCAAATATGTCCGTTAAATATTCATCATATACTGAAAGTTTATAAACTATTTTCAACTAAAAAATAACTTTTTAAATATTCTCTTAAATTAATTTTTAATTTTCCTAGGACTCTTAAGAAAAGGTTTTATTCTTTTGAAGCCTTTCACCATTCTTGAACATAATCGAATTTTTTTTGTTTTGTTTACAATCTGTGTAAATCTACGTTTTGTTTTATATTGGGCTATCATTTCAAATTTTACATTGAGTTTAAATCTTTTCAAAACTTCTAGATATCTCTCGAAATTACTCAAATCTCGCCTATAAATAATAAATGTTCAATTTTTATTTATACATACATATTGTAAAGAAATTTTCCAAAATATTTAGAATTTTCTGAAAACTGTAGAAAAAATTCAATTAATTTTGACAGATATTTAGAAGTTCTGACAAAATTTCCAAAATAATTTTAAATTTAAAACAAATTCTAGATTTCTCAAGATTTTGAACCTTTCCAAGGATTTTTAAACTATTTAAAAAGAAACTAATTGAATTTCCAGAAGTTAAACGATTTTTTCAATATTTAATGTTTCTAGCTTAAAATTCCTTAAAATTATGTAATTTGGAAATTTTTAAAGTTGATTCATTGATTTTTTTCATTTAGAGCATTGAAAATGATAACGTGGATTTATATTGTTTTATATTGAAAAATGATTACCTTCAATCTTATACGCGAAAATTATTGAGCATTTGATTACAAAATTTTTTTAACATAAACTTTTTAAATTTCAAATTTAAAAGTTTAAAATTTAACAGTCTCATTTTGAGTGCTTTCATTTAAAGCTCAATTTCTATTACTTTAGAGACCAATTCAAGAAATGATCAATTTTCTTTTTAGTATTATTTAATTAATCTATTGTGCTAAAATATTTAAGAATATCTTCTCATATTAATTAAATTCCGTGAAACTAAAAAGTACATTATTGATAATAAACTCGGGAAAAATTATGGGACGACTGAAAAATCACGAAAAATAAAATTCCCGAATTAGAAAATTCTCGATTAATCAAATTCGCCAAAAATAAAATTGCCGAAAAATAAAAATACCGATTTGGAAAATTTCCAAACAATAAAATACTCGAATAATAAAATTACCGAAAAATAGAAATACCGAGTTGAAAAATTGCCGAAAAATAAAATTCATCAGTAATAAAATTGCCGAAAAATAAAAATACCGAATTGGAAAATTCCCGAATAATAAAATTCGCGACAGAAAATTGCCGATTTATAAAATATCTGAATTGGAAAATTCCCGAATTTTTAGAATTAGATTTTTTTATAAATATATTTTATTGATTAAAAATACAACAATAAGACATTCATTTTAAAAATTATTTTTTACATTAAAAATTTCGAAGCTTATTTCTTGAATTCAAAATAGCAATAATTTTAAATAAAATATTTCTAGTTAACGCATT
>NC_046661.1:145728648-145750908 GCF_010883055.1 Belonocnema kinseyi | reverse complement strand
TTTATTTGAAAATCTTTGTAAGGTACAGAGACAATTTAGGGATAATTTTGTTTCTTCCAAGCGCACGTTTTTACAAATTTGGTAGGTGAAACAAAATTTAATTCTTCTTTCAAAGAAAAAATTATTCCTTACATTTTTACGTTTTTTTTATATGTGCATAAAATTTTTAAAAAATTAAAAATTAAAAAAGCTTTCGCAAAAATGTAATTTAAAATTTTTAATAAATAAATATATGTATATTTATTAATTTAAAATTTTAAATTACATTTTTGCTAACGCTTTTTGTATTTTTTTCAAATTCTATGCACATTTAAAAAAAAAGTCAAAATGTGAGTCATTATTTTTTCTTACAATGTAGAATCAAATTTTTGTATCGCCTTCCCTATTTTTGAAAACGTGCGCTTGGAACAAAAATCTCGTTAAATTTTCTACGTACCTTGTAACGTTTTTCAAACAGACTCGAAATTTAAATTTATATATATATTAATTTAAAATTTTATTTTTGCGAACGCTTTTTGTATTTTTTCAAATACTGTGAACATTAAAAAAACATGCGTTACCTAGAAATATTTTATTTATAATTATTGCTTTTTTTAATTCAAAAAATAAGCTTGGAATTTTAAATATTAAAAATAATTTTTGAAACTAATATCTTACTGTTGTATTTTTAATCAATAAAATATATTTTCGAATTCGGTAATATTATAAACTTTCGTAAATTTTATTATTCGGGAATATTCCAATTCGGGAATTTTATAATTCTGAAAATTTATTATTCGGGAATTTTCCAAATCGGTATTTTTATTTTTCGGCAATTTTATTATTGGCGAATTTTATTATTGGTGTATTTTATTATTTGGAAATTTTCCAAATTGGTATTTTTATTTTTCGGCAATTTTATTATTCGCCAATTTGATTATTTGATTACATTTATCAAAGATTCGATTTTGAAAATGGCACAAGATGTGGCAAAAATAAAAGAGGTAATTTTGAAAACGTCAAGTTTTTCGGGCCGAAAAAAAGATGAATGAATTGAATTCAGTTTGGCCGAGACTGGAGCAATGTGCGTCGATAATTTGCCGATAATTTGATGGGCAATTTCTTTCAGCTTTCACGAGATAGCACTCTACGACGTTCCGGCGATGATAGACTACATTTTGGAGAAAACGAAACAATCGAGTTTGCATTACATAGGCTACAGCCAAGGCACTACCTCGTTTTATGCGATGGTAAGTGAGAAACCAGAGTACAATGCCAAAGTCAGGTCGATGATAAGTCTCGCACCGATCGCCTTTCTAGCAAATCAAAAAAGTCCACTCCTCAAACTTGTTGTGCGATTCTACAGTGTGATGGAGGTGCGTACCCGACTCTCATTCTCTTTAATTACAATTGAAAAAAAAAAAAAAAAAAAAAAACTGAAAAAGCGCACATAGTAAACTACATAGGAACCGGGAATTTACTTCTGAATCGTAGAAAAATTCAAGTTTTGATTATTCTAAGAATTTTTGTCAATTTAGATAAGTGATTTCTACTTTATCTACAGTTTCAAGGAAATTTTTGACATGGAACGAGAATTTTTTTAATTAATTAAAACTGGGATTTCGAAAAAAGGAGTTCCAAATAGGGGTAGTATTTCATAGGGGAAATATTTCTGAATTGTAATATACATTTTTTTTACATTGTTTGTTGGGAATTGACATTTTTTTTATTAAAATTTTGGTTTTAAAGCCTAAATTTAAAAAGGAAAATGATCATTTTTTAGGTCATTTTAAACTTCAGCTTATATTTTTATAAAAATAATTATGGGTATAAAATTACTAATTTCTTTTAAAGCTCTTTTTTTAGAAATTAATTTTGTTGTTGAAAAGATTCGTCATTTTAATTGAAAATTCATCTTTTTTTTTTTAATGTAACTACTTTGTTGAAAATTAATTTTTTTAACTAAAAATTTTAATATTTCATTAGAAAATTTAACGATTTTTATGAAGATCTGATATTTCTTTTCTTTAGGAATTAAATTTTTAGCGGAAAATAGACCTATTCTATGTTTGGTTGAAATTTTATCTTTTTTGGATGAAAATTCAACTATTTGGTTAAAAATATCATGTAATTTGTGGAAAATTCGTCTTTTTTTTAGAAAATAAATCTTATTGGTTGTAAATGCATTAGTTAATGTTTTCAACTAAGAATTTAACCGTTTTATTTTCCATGGAAAATTGTCCTTTTCTAGTTCAAAATTTAACAATTTGGATGTGAATTTGTCATTTTTAAAATTAAAGCTTGATTTATTTTATTAAAAATTCATGTATTTTGTAAAAAAATCGACTTTTTTCGTAGACAATGATTTTTATTTCTTTGAAAATTAATCTCCTTGTTTCAAAATATTCTTTTTGGTTGAAAATTCATCTGTGATGTTTGAAATAAATTTATTTGGTTGAAAAATAAACTCTTTTGTTAAAAATTAATTTTTTTATTGAAGATTCATCATTTTAATTAAAAATTTATTTATTTGATTGAAAAATGAGATATTTCATTTAAAACATTGTTTTTCATTGGATTAACAGGATTTTTTTACCGGAAATTTTACTATTTTTCTGAAAATCCGATTTTTTGGTTAAGAATGAAAATTTTGAGGAAAATCCGACTATTCTATTTTTGTTTAAAATTTTATCTGTTTGGGTTAAAATTCAACTTCCTGTTGAAAATTTATCAGTTCGATTGAAAGTTAATTTTTTCAACTGAAAAAACCCTTCCATTTTAGTTAGAAAGTTGACCTTTTCTGGCTCAAAATGTAAAAATTTTTATGTAAGTTTCTCCTTTTAAATTAAAAATTCACTTATTTCGTGAAACATTCTTTTATTTTGTTAAAAAGTCGACTTTTTTTCGTAAAACATGATTTTTTTCTTTGAAAATTAATAATCTCGTCAAAACTAAATTTACTTGGTTGAAAAATTAACTTTTTTGTTAAAAATTAATATGTTAGAAGATTCTTCATTTTAATTGAAAATTCATCTTTTTAAAATTTAACTACTTTCTTGAAAATCAATTTTTCAACTAAAAATTCAACTTTTCCAGTAGAAAATTTAACTAAATTTCTGGAAATCCGTTTTTTGTTATTGTTAATAATTATATTTTTAGCGCAAAACTCAGCTATTCTATTTTTGGTTGAAATTTTATTCTTTTTTTATGAAAATTTAGCTGTTTGGTTGAAAATTGATATTTTTATTTAAAAATTAAAATACATATTTTTTAATTCATGTAATTTGTGGAAAATTCGTGTTTTTGTTGAAATTCTAGTTAAAAATTCATCAGTATGGTTGAAAGTTAATTTTTTCAAATGATAATCTAACCGTTCGAGTTTGGGCGGAAAATTGACCTTTTTTTAGTTAAAAATGTAACAATTTGGATATAAATTTGTATTTTTAAATTGAAAATTTATTTATTTCGTTAAAAATTCACGTTTTTTGTTAAAAAAATTCTGCGTTTTTCGTATAAAATGATTTTATTCTTTAAAAGTGTTCGGATTAAAAATTCAATTACAAAGTTCATCTTCTTGACTTGAAAATTCAACAATTATTTATCAAATTAACTTTTTTTATTGGGAATTCGTATTTTTTGTTTGAAAATTCAACGATAAATGATGGAATGTTGAACGGATTTTTTAAAAATGCAAACTATTTTGTTGAAAATTAGTTTTTTTTTCTGGCTGAAAATTAATTAATTTGGTTAAAAAACGTTTCTGGTTGAAAATTGACCGATTTTATTCAAATTTCGTCTTCTTCTGTTAAATTCAACTGGTGGTTTTATAAGAAAAATCTTTTTTTTTAATGATAATTCAACTAATTTTTGTGAAAGTTGAACCGCATTATTAAAAAATCTCTTTTTTTTTTTGTTAAAGTTTTTTTATTTCGTGTGAAAATTCACATCTTTGGTTTAAAAACGATTGTGTTAAAAATTCGCTTTTTTGTGATTGAATATGGATTTGTTTTTAGTTAAAAATTCAAAAATATTTGTATTAAAAATATGTTTATTTAAAATAAAAAACAGTTGTATTCCATTAAAAATGACGAATTTTCAACAAAATAGGTTTATTTTCAACGAGATCAATGAATTGTAAACTAAAATTATAAATATTTAACTAGAAAAATTAATTTTTAACAAATTAGTTCAACTTTTGACTAAGCAGTCGAATTTTCAAGAAAAAATCAACAAAAATGTTGAAAATCAAACTATTTTTTTGAAAATCCATATTTTTTGGTTAAATATTAATATTTTAAAATTAAAATTGAATTATTAAATTTTCGGTCCAAATAGTTAAATTTTTTAGTTAAAAATTCATCTCTTTGGTTGAAAATTGAACTATTTTTCGTTGTTGGGTAATCTAGCTATTCCATTTTTTTTTTATTACTGATATTTGTAGTTGAAAATTAATTTTGTTAAATTCATTCTTTTTGGTTGAAAATTCAAATGTTTAGTTGAAACTTCGTCTTTTTGGATTGGACATTTCAAAACTATTACATTTTTCGTTTAAAATTTGTCATTTTTGTTTAAAATTTATATTACTTTGTTAAAGTTAATTATTTTGTTGAAAATTCAACAAATTTGTCGAAAACATATTTTAATCTTAAGTAAAAAACAGTTGAATTTAATAAAAAAAAAGACGAACTTTTAACCAAATAGGTTTGTTTTCAACCAAGGCGATGAATTTTAAAATAAAACGATGAATCTTTAACCAGAAAAATTAAGCCTTAAGAAAGCAGTGGAAAGTATTCGACTTTTTCAAAAAAAACAAAATTTTCTTCAAAATTCGCCTTTTTCGTTTCAATTTAACTGATGTTATTAAAAAAAACTTTTTTGTTTGAAATATCAACTATTAAATTTTTCTTTGAAAATTTATCTCTTTTTGGTCGAATATTAATATTTTTAACTGAAGATTGAATTATTCAGTTGTTCGTCGAAAATTGAAGTTTTTTTTTTGAAAATTCAACTATTCGATTGAAAATTCAAGTATTAGGTTGAAGTTCAAGGATAATTGGTTGAAAGTTGAATTACTTTATTAGAAATTCAATTTTTTTTTCGTCAAAATTTGAAATATTTTTTTTTGTTAGGTAACCAGAACTGTTTCGTTGAAGATGTATCTTTTTGGTTTCAAAATTCAACTGTTAGAAAATTTCCTTTTTTTTTTTTTTTGCTTAAAATTAATGTCTCCGGGTTAAAAATGTTCTGCTTTAGTAAAAAAAATCGTCTTCTTGACTTAAAAATTTGACAATTTGTTAGAAAATTAACTTGTTTATTGAATTCATATTTATTGGTTTGAAACTTTGCTTACAGACTTCTATATTTTGCTACAAATTTTTCTTTTTTGTTTAATTTAACTATTTTTAAAATTTAAATATTTTTTCTAAAAGTTTATAATAATATTATGTTATATTATATTACAATAATTTTGTTGTTGAATAATTTATTTCCCCATTTGCGAAAATTTTTCGCTGTCAAGTCTGTGGATGCAGTTTACTATTTCAGCTTTTTTTTTTTAGTAATATATAAATTGACAGCGCATTTACAAAGAGTTGATTTCAGTGGGGCTCAATTTACTGCAACATACACCAATGGTTTCCCCGTAATAGGTTACAAGCTCGTGCCTTGGGCACGTTCATTCGTAACAGTCCTGACACCTTTTCCAAGAGCTGCTGCACCTTCTGGATGTACCTTGTCGCCGGATTCGGAAGCAATCAACTTGATAAGTCGATGTTACCTCTTATCTTTGGACACTTTCCGGCTGGCGCATCGGTCAAGCAAATCATTCATTATAGCCAGCTTATTTTGTCAGGTAGGATCTTTTTCTTTCTGATTATCTTTTCTTTTGTCTTTTTTTTTTTTTTGTTTAGAAAAAAAAATAGTCGGTTTATTTTCTTTGAAAATATATTTTTTAAAATAAATTTTACAGGAAATCTTATATAATTTAAGAACCGGGAAATGAAAGTGAATTTTTTTTGCCGGGAATTTTACAAATTCGTTGAAGAAAAATATATCCACGTTCGATTTCAAAAATTTTTAAATAACTCGTTGAATTTTTTATGTTTTTCAATTATGCTATTATTTAGCTTACAATGGGTAATTTAAGATTTTTTTTTTTTACTTTAAAAACTTTCGATTTGAAATTTTTATTTCTTAGCTTGCGTTTTCAATTTGAAGAATTTTTAAATGCTTTCTTAATGACTTGAACAAGTAAGAAATAAAAGTATTTGATGTTGAAAATTTTTTGATAAAAAACGAAAAATAATTTTTAAACACATTATATAAGTTTTCAAGCAAAAAACTAAACTTTCAATTAAAATGATAAAGCTTCAATTTAAAAAAAAAATACTTTTAACCAAATAGATAAGTTTTCTACCAAGAACATTTTTGTTCCACAAAAAAAAATATTTTTTAACAAAATACATGTATTTGTAACTAAAACAGATAAATTTTCATCTGAAAGCAGAATAATTACATTTTCAGTTAAGAAAATTCATTTTCAACGAAAAAATTAATGTTCTACTTTTATGATGAATATTCAAACAAAAAAATTTAATTTTTTCCAGTCGAATTTATAACTAAAAATAAGGTAAGTTTTATATTTTAAGCCAAAAGTGAAATAGTAAGTTTTCTGTTAAAAAATTAATTTTCAACCGATAATGAAAAATTTTCAACAAAATAGTTCAATTTTAAACAAAAAAATATAAATTTTAAAAAATTTCTCCTTAATCTTCAATACAAAAGTTGAATTTTTAATTCAATAGATAATTTAATTAACTAAAAGGATAAATTTTCGAACAAAAAGATTAATATTGAACTAAAAATTTTACATTTAAAATTTTTATTTCTCAGCTTCAATTTTTAATTTAAAGAATTTTTAAATGCTTTCTTAAAGACTTGAAAAATAACAAAATAAAAGCCTTTTGATGTTGAAAATTTTGGATAAAAAATATTTTTATTCAATGAATAAAGACGAACGATTAAAAAAAACGATTTTAAACCATTTCAAAATTTAAGAATTTTCTGATTTTAACGGTTTCAATTTGAAAGTCTTAGTCATTAAATAAATGTGAACGTGTGACTGAAAGTTTATCAACTATTTTTAACTTAAAAATAGCTTCATAATAATATATTCTTAATTAAATGATTTAAAAAATTGTTAATATTATTTCAGTCGAAAATATTCCATTTTTAACCCATTCAATTTGCAATTTTTAATTAAAAAAAAAAAAGATTAATTATTGAATATTTAGCAATGTTTGAATTTTTATCTAAGACAAGTAAATTAAAACAAAATGTTTAAAAGTAAAGAATTTTTAAATTTTGATGTATAATTTACAAATGAACATTTGTAGAAAAAATTTCAGTAATTTTAAGAGATATTTAGTAGTTTCAAAAAGATAAAAAATTATTATGCAAATTTTAGAAATTTTTCTTAAAATCTTCTAGAATCTTTTTTGAAAATTTCTTTTAAATCTTTGAAAAACTTTTTCAATAGTCTCTTATAATAATTTTTCAAAATGAAAAGTTATTTTTCATTTTCCTAGAAATCTTAAAAAAATGTTTTTATAAGAAAATGTTATTTATACATCCAAATTGTAAAAAATTTTTCTTAAACTTGCAGGATTTTCTGAAAAGTGTAGAAAAAGTTCAATTCATTTGGACAGATATTTAGAAGTTTTAAAAAAAAATCCAAAATAATTTTAAATTTAAAATGAATTTAATATAACTATTTTCAACTTAAAAATAACTTCATAATAATATATTTTTAATTGAAGGATTTTTTTGAAATTTTAAATATTGTTTCAGTCTAAATATTCAATTTTTAACCCATTCAATTTGAAATTTTTATTTAAAAAGAAGATTAATTATTGAATATTTAGCAATATTTGAATTTTTAATTAAAATAATTAAATTGAAACCAAATGTTTAATAGTAAAGAATCTTTAACTGAATTGTTTGACATAGAAAACCTGGAATCTTTAAAATTTCGAAAAATGCTTTATTTGTAAGTGAAATGTTTAAATTTTGATGTGTAATTTACAAATGAATATTTGTAGAAAAATTTCAATAATTTTAAGAGATATTTAATAGTTTCAAAAAGATAAAAAATTATTATGCAAATTTTAGAAATTTTTCTTAAAATCTTCTAGAATCTTTTTTGAAAATTTCGTTCAAATCTTTGAAAAACTTTTTCAATAGTCTCTTATAATAATTTTTCAAAATGAAAAGTTATTTTTAATTTTCCTAGAAATCTTAAAAAAAATGTTTTTATAAGAAAATGTTATTTATGCATCCAAATTTTAAAGACATTTTTTAAAACTTGCAGGATTTTCTGAAAAGTGTGGAAAAGATTAATTCATTTGGGCATATATTTAAAAGTTCTGGAAAAAAACCCAAGATAATTTTAAATTAAAAATTTTCTTAAAATCTTCTAGAATCTTTTTTGACAATTTTGTTCAAATCTTTGAAAAACTTTTTAAATATTCTCTTAAAATAATTTTTCAAAATGAAAAGTTATTTTTACTTTTCCTAGAAATCTTAAAAAAAAAGGTTTTTATTATTTTGAAGCCTTTCACAATTTTTCAAAAGAATCTGATTTTTTTTGTTGATAATCTGGGAAAATCTACATTTTCTTTTATATTAGGCTATCATTTCAAGTTTTACATTAAGTTTCAATCTTTTCAAAATTTTTACATATCTCTTAAAATTACTCAAATTTCACCTAAAAATAATAAATGTTCAATTGTTATTTATAGATCAATCTATAAAAAAAAATTCTAAAATATGCAGGATTTTCTGAAAATTGTAGAAAAAATTCAATTAATTTTGACTGATATTTAGAAGTTTTGAAAAAAAATCCAAAATAATTTCAATTTTAAAACAAATTTTAAACAGCTTCTAGATTTCTCAAGATTTTGAAATAAAATTTTGAAGCTTTCCAAGGACGTTTAAACTATTCAAAAAGAAAATAATTGAATTTCTAATTTAAGAAGTGTTCAGTTAAAAATTGTTCAATTTTTATTACGTGATACAAAATTTTTAAATTAAAAACTTTTAAATTTCAAATTTAAAAGTTCAAGATTTAACCGTTCCACTTTGAGTGTTGTCATTTGCAGCTGAGTTTTTATTACCTCAAGTAGAATTTTTTTTAGCTTTAGTGTTCCATTTTTTAAATTTCATTCTCCGTGAAAAATGTTTTCAAACCGGGAAAATACCGGAAATTTATTTTGTCGATTAAAACGGCCACCCTGAGTTTCCTTATGACAGTGAATTAATTTTTTTACGCGGGTATTTTACAAATTTTTAGGGGAAAAAATCTGTCTAACTTTGATTGCAACAATTTTTTAAAATAATTAGGTCATTTGTTATCTTTGGAATGTTGTAAATGACCACTCGGATTTTAGATTTTTAATTCTTAAGCGTACATTTTAATTTAATGAATTTTAAAATGCAGTTTTTGAGACTTAAACAATTAAAAATTAGAAGCGGTTAAATTCGAAGATTTTTGTTGAAAAGCATTTCAAGTAGATCGGCTGTGAATATAAATTAATTATTTTTAAAATTGAACTGTACTTTTAAGAATTAATAAGTGAACAATAATTGATTTTACAAGATGATTCGCAATCAATTATGAACTCTGAATTAAAAATAACATCAAAATAATTTATTTCGTTGTTAAACCATTAAATTTGGAATTTTTTATCAAGTAGAACAATTCCCTAATATTTATAAATATATGACTTTTCATTTAAAATCAGTAATTATAAAGTAAAGATTCAAAACTAAAGAACAAAGTAAACTTTGAACGTTACAAATTTAATTGTTGTATTAAAAAATTTATTTTTCAAGTCAAATTGTTGAATCTTGATTTATAAATATTATTCTAAGAAAAAATTTGAATGACTTGAAGAGATATTTAGAAATTTTGACAAATTCAAAATTAATGAAAAATTTTAAGTGATTTTAATTAATTTAAAAGTAGTATCTTCGTGTACCAAGATAATCTGGCTATCTTTATCAAAATTTCGGTGCAAATACTTTAGAAGAGTAAAAAGCATTTACGAGGAAAATGGAAAGTGATTTTTTATTTCGAAAAATTGAATTTAAGAGAATATTTAAAAAGGTTGATAAATATTTACAAAATTATAAAAAATGAATGTGGATGATTTTAAGAAATTTGTCAGGATTAAAAAAAAATGTTGAAAAAATCCTAATTATTTAAAAAGATTTTTAAAAGTTCGGAGCAAATTTTTAAAATAATTTAAAATTTGAAAAAATGTAAAACAACATGTAGATATTTCAAGATTTTGAAATAAAATTTTAAGGATTTTAAAACTATTTGAAATAAAAATAATCTGAATTTTAATTTAAGAAGTTTTCAGTTTATAAAAAAATATAATCGTTCCATTTTATAACTGAATCTGAATTTTCGAACTCTATAATTTATCAAAGTTAAAAAAAATTTAATTCGGCAGTTTAACTGCATTTTATTTAAAATTGTTCAGTTTTAAAAGTTTAAACCCGGTTTAAACCCGGAAGTTTGACTTCTTTAATTTGTAGCTTAGTTTTTATTACTTTAAATGGACAAATTTTTAGCTTTAGAGATTGATTTTTTTAAATTTAATTAACCGTGAAAAATATTTGCGATAATAATCTGACACCGTCTTTAATATTTTTCTAATGTTTCAAAATCATAAAAATTCATTGTCAAGTATTTCCAGATAAACTGTAGAATTAAATTCGATTATTTGAATTTGATTCGAATTTTCTATAATGTTCCATCTACCGCATTTTTTGGAAAAATTTTTCACAAATGTATTCAATTATTTTGTTTTTATATTAAAATTTTATTTTTAAGAATTTTCTCTTCTAATATAACTATTTGATTAAATTTTCCAGATTTTCGCTAATCTTGAATTGCAACTGAAAAATATTTTTTGTTTCAAAATTCAACCATTGAAGTAGAACTATTTGTTCAAAATTCATTATTTTTGGTTGATTATTCATCATTTGAGTTGAAAAATTTCCCTTTTTGTATTCAAAATTTAACTGAAAATTAAACTATTCTATTTTTTGCTAAAAATGTATCTGTTTTATTGAAAATTGGTCTTTTTGTTACAAAATTCACCTATTTGGCAGAAAATATAACTACTAGGTTGAAAATTCAATTGAAATTAAAAATTTTTGTTTAAAAATTGATATATATATATAATATTGATTCAGTTTTGGTAAAAAATTTCATCTTTGTGGTTGAAATCTCATTTCTTTGGTTATCAGACATTTAATCTTTTTCCTTGAAGATGAATCATTGTAGATAAAAATTAATTTCTTTGGTAAAAAAATGTATCAAAATTGGTTAAAAATTCGTTTCATGCGTGTTAAAAATTAATTTTTTTATTAAAAATGTAGCTATTCCGTTTTTGCTAAAAAATGGATTTTCTAGTTCACTTTTTTTTATAGAAAAAATGTGTTGTAAATACACCTTTTTTCAAAATTTAACTATTTCAATTTTTGTTAAAAATTGATCTTTTTTAGTTACAAATTCATGTATTTTGTTGGAAATTCGTCTTTTTCGGTCAAAGATTTATCTTGGTCGAAAATGCATGTTTTTCGTTCAAAATTCAACTTTTTGTAGAAAAAATCATCTACTTGGTAGGAATTTGAACAATTTTGTTAAAAATTAAACATATTGGTTAAAAGTTCATTTTTTCAAATTAAAAATTAAACTATTTTTGAAGAAAATTCTTTTCTTTGATTGAAAATTTATTTTTATGTTTGAGGATTCTTGACTTTAGACGAAAATTCAACGATTTTGTTGAAAATTAATTTGTTTGGTTAAATTTGGTTGAAAATTGATTTTTTGTTTGTTAAAAATTGAAGGTCCTTCTTGAAAATTCATCTACTTGGTTGCAAATTTATTTATGTGGGTGAAAAATTAAACTATTTGTAGGGAAAATCGTTTTTTTTTTTTTTTTAATTGAAAATTCGCATTTTCGTGTTGGAAATTCGACTGTTTTACAGAAAATTCGTGTTTTTGGTAGTTCAAAATTTGACTATTTTTTTGGTAAAGTTTGTTTTTGTTGAAAATTAATTTTTCTACTATCAATTTTTTTTAAGATTCAATTTTTCTATTTTTTGTTCTAAATTTATATTTTTTAGTTGAAAAACAAAGTTACTAAAAAAATGGTACTATTTCAATTGAGAACAGTAAAAATTGAATAATTTCTAATCTCGTGAATCTGTATTCAAAGTTTATATTTTTTGTTCAGAATTATTCATAGAAAATTGGTCCTTTATTTCTTTTGGTTAAAAATTCTATGATTTGGATAAAAATTTAATTAGTTTGTTGAAAATTTAAAATTTGGATAGAAACTTCATCCTTTCTCTTCCAAAATTCAACTGTTTTCTTCTAAATTTATTTGATTTGTCTTTTTATATACAAAATTCATCCATTTTGGAATGAAAACTCCTCTTTTGGTAATTTTTTCATTAAAAAATTTACTATTATATTTTTGTTTAAAATTTTTACTATTAGCTTGAACATCTAATTAGTTTGTTGAAAATTCAATTATGTTTTTGACAATCATATTTTTGTTTTTAGAAAATTCAACTTTTTTGTTATAAATTTGTCTTTTTGGATAGAAAATTCGTCATTTTGCTGTGGAAAATTTATCTTTTGGTAGAAAAGCAATCTTTTTTGGTAGATTTTATGGTTCAAAATTAATTATTTTTAATCTAGAAGCTTACTATCATATTTTTGGCCCAAAATTCACCTCGTTTGAATAAAAATTCTACTATTCGGATGAAAATTCCATTAATTTGTTGACAATTCAAAATCTTAAAATCATAATTTTTGGTCACTGTTAAATTTTTTGTTAAATTTTTTTAAAGTCTACTATTATATTTTTGGTTCAGAGTTCATCCTTTTTTTTTTATTAAAAACTATACTATTTGGTTCAATTTTTCATTCTTTTCTTAAGAATTCAACTATTTTCTTAAAAATCATCTTTTTTTTTTCTTTTTACGATTTGAAATGTTTAATTGGATTTTCATTTTTTCGGAGAGAAAATTCATCCTTTTGGATTTAAAGTGGAACTTTTTGTATAAAAGTAACATTTTTTATTGCAAATGTATGTTTCTTATTTTATTTAAAATGCAATAATTAAAAAAAAATTTGCATTCTATATTTTACCTTGGAAGTCGAAAATGTTTAATTCCTTTCAAAATTTATTTAATTTACATAATTTGTTGGTTTCAGGCGGCTTTCGTAAATTCGATCATGGACCCACAGAAAATCTAAGACGGTATGGATCGACTGAGCCTTCGCCGTACGATTTGGGAAAAGTGAAAGTTCCGATTTCCGTTTTTTATAGTGAGAATGATTACCTCACACATCCAACGGTAAGTTGAAGAATTTTTTTCAGAGCTTAACAGATTGCAGTTTAGACGATTTTATTTGAGAAACAGTCATAAATCACCAGAAATTTCTGAATAAGCTGCAATGAATGGGCGCACTCAAAAATTTTATAATTTGGTTGTAATTTAACAATTTCGATGAAAAGTAATCCTAAAAATTGAAGAAAAAAAACTGTATATTCAATTTTTTTCGTAGAAATATCTACTATTGTATTTACTCGTTATGAATTTATTCGTTTTTGTTTAAAAGAATTATAACTTTATTGAACGCTTAATACTTTCTTAAAAACTCTTTTTTTTTTTAATTAATTTTTTTCTGAAAATGTAGCTATTTCGTTTTTGGTTGAAAATTTATTTTGAGTAATTAAAGATTCGACTACTTTGGTTAAAAATTTTTAAAATTCACTCTGTTAAAAATTCATTTTTTTAGTTGTAGGTTCATCTCCGTGGTTTAAAATTTCAGTTTTAAACAAATTCGTTTGTTTTGTTTGAAATTAAATTTTTTAACTGAAAATATAACTTTTCGAATTTAAAATTGAATTTAAATAAACTTTTTTTTTCTTGAATGGAAAATTTTTATTTATTTGAAATTCGTCTTTTGGTTGAAAAATTCCACTTCTGGGTTGAAATTTGTTTCTGAAATCGATATTTATGAAGTTAGATTTTCATAAAAAAATCAATTAAATTAAAGAAAAACAAAACAAAAGAATATTTTATAAAATTCAAATAAAGTTTTATTTTTTATAAATTTATTGAAATAACAATTTTGACTAACTTGTTAAAAAAATGTTTACTGAAAATTGAACTTTTCCATGTTTGGTTGAAAATGTATATTTTTTAATTGAAAATGCGACTATTTATTTGAAAATTCATCTTTTTTGGTAGGAAATTAATCTTTTTGATTGAAAACTAGTCTTTTGGATTGAGAATTAAACTATTTTATTGAAAATTCGTGTTCTTTTATATTGGTTGAAATACTATTGCATTTTCTGTTGAGAATTCATCTTTTATTTGATAATTCAAGTTTCCGAATTGAAAAATCAATTTTTCTAAAGGAATATCTTTTTTTCCGAAAATTCAAATATTTTCTGGAAAATTCGTCGTCTTTTTATATTATTTTTTTACTGAGAGTTTAACTTTTGCATTTTTTGTTGAAAATTGATATTTTTTAGTTGAAAATTCAACTGTTTTGTTGAAAATTTAATTATTTTGGTAGAGAAATTATATTTTTTAGTTGAAAAATCGTCTTTATTGGTAGAAAATTAATCTTGTTAGTTGAAAACTCGTATTTTTGGTTAAGAATTCATCATTGTAGGTTGAAAATTCAACTATTTGGTTAAAAAATCAACTATTTTATAGAAAAGTCGTGGCTGAAAATTCTTTTTTTGCTAAAATGTGTATAATAATATAATTGAAATTTTTGTCAAGTTCATTGATTGATTATTTAATTTAGAGCATTAAAAATAATAATATCGATTTATATTTTTGGAATTGAATGTGAATATTTGAACGCCAAATAATTCATAAAAGTTAAAAATTATAAATTTTGTTGGTTATTTTGTATTACTTCAAATGGCATTATAATAAATGGATTTAATCTAAATGGCTTTAAAGTATTTTTTTACCTAATTTTTTGAAAACCTTAAACATTCCATTTTTGACTGATATTTTTTTTTTTTTTTTTTGTCAAAAATTCGTGTATGTTGTTGAAAGTTCGTCTTTTTTGGTAGAAAATATATCTTCCTTGTTTGAAACTCATGTTTGTGCTTGAAAATTTAAATATTTTGTTAAAAATTCTACGTTTTGGTAGAGATTTAATTTTCTTGGTTGAAAATATATCTTTCTTTCGATGCAAATTGAATTTTTTTATTAAAAATTCTTTTTTTTTGATTAAAAATTCAAGTATTTTTTGAGAAATTAATGTATTTCGACGAAAATTTAATTATATTAATTAAAATTCCTTTCTTTTTTAGTTGTAAGTTAATTTTTTAAATTGAAAATTCAAGTACTCACTGTTTAAATGATTATTTATCTTTTGCAGTTGAAAATTCACGTATTTTATTTAAAATTTGTCTTTTGGTAGATAATTAATTTTCTTATTTGAAAATATATATATTTTTTGTTGGAAATTCAATTCTTTTGTTGAGAATTAAAGTATTTTGTGAAAAATTAATCTTGTTTGAAAAAAAATTTATCTACATTGATGAAAATTCTTTCCTTTTTTGGTTTTAAATTAATTTTTTTCAATGGAAAATTTAACTGTTCACTTATTAGTTGATAATTTATCTTTTTTAGTTGAAAATTCAAATAATTGGTTTTAAAATTCATGTATTTTGTTAAAAATTCGTTTTTTTTTTCTGGTAGATAATTAATATTCTTGGTTGAAAATATATCTTTTTTTTCCGTTCGAAATTCAATTCTTTTTTAGAAAATTCTTATTTTTTGTTGAAAATTTCAGTATTTTGTGAAAAATTAATCTATTTTGACGAAAATTTATGTATATTAATTAAAATTCATTTCTTTTCTTTGGTTGTAAATTAATATTTTCTTAAATTTAAAATTTAACTGTTCACTTTTTAGTTGATAATTTATCTTTTTTAGTTGAAAATTCATATATTTTGTTAAAAATTCGTCTTTTTGGTGGAGAATAAATTTTCTTGGTTGAAAATATATCTTTCTGTCGATGAAAATTAAATTCTTTTATTGAAAATTCTTGTTTTTGGTTGAAAATTCAAGTATTTTTGACAAATTAATGTATTTCGACGAAAATTTAATTATATTAATTCAAATTCCTTTCTTTTTGGGCTGTTAAGTTAATTTTTTAAATTGAAAATTCAACTAATTGGTTAGAAAATTCACTTATTTTATTTAAAATTCGTCTTTTGGTAGAGAATTAATTTTCTTGGTTGAAAATATATCTTTTTTTTTGTGGAAATTAATTCTTTTGTTATAAATTCATGTTTTTAGTTGAAAATTTAAGTATTTTGTGAACAATTAATCTTTTTTGAGAGAAAAAAAGTTGAAAATTCAACTTTTTGGTTTGAAAATTCATTTCTTTTGTAAAAAAAATATTCTTTTTGGTAGAGAATTAATTTTCATAGTTGAAACTATATCTTTTTTTCGTTGAAAATTCATTAATTTTTTTTAATTTCGTGAAAAATTAATCTATTTTGGATGAAAATTGATCTATATTGTTGAAAATACCTTTCTTTTTTTGGTTATAAGATAATTTTTTTATTTGACAATTCAAGTTCTCACTGTTTAATGGATCATTTGTCTGTTTTAGTTGAAAATTCTTGTATTTTGTTAAAAATTTGTCTTTTCGGCGGAGAATAAATTTTCTTGGTTGAAAATATATCTTTCTGTCGATGAAAATTGAATTCTTTTATTGAAAATTCAAGTATTTTTGACAGATTAATGTATTTCGACGAAAATTTAATTATATTAATTCAAATTCCTTTCTTTTTGGGTTGTTAAGTTAATTTTTTAAATTGAAAATTCAACTAATTGGTTAGAAAATTCACTTATTTTATTTAAAATTCGTCTTTTGGTAGAGAATTAATTTTCTTGGTTGAAAATCTATCTTTTTTTTGGAAATTCAATTCTTTTGTTATAAATTCATGTTTTTGGTTGAAAATTCTAGTATTTTGTGAACAATTAATCTTGTTTGAGAGAAAAAAAGTTGAAAATTCAACTTTTTGATTTGAAAATTCATTTCTTTTGTTAAAAATTCGTCTTTCGAAAATTCGAAAATTTAATTATATTAATTAAAATTCGTTTCTTTTTTGTTTGTAAGTTAATTTTTTAAATTGAAAATTCATGTGCTTGGTTGAAAATTCAAGTATTTTGTGATCAATTAATCTTCCTTGAAAAAAAATTTATCTGCATGGATAAAAATTCTTTCCGTTTATGGTTGTCAATTATTTTTAAATTGAAAATTTAACTTTTCACTTTTTAGTTGATAATTTATCTTTTCTAGTTGAAAAATCAACTATTTGGTAGAGAATTAATTTTCATAGTTGAAACCATATCTTTTTTTCGTTGAAAACTCATGTTTTTAGTTCAAAAATCGTCTATTTAGTGGAGAAGTAATTTTCTTGGTTAAAAATATATCTTTTTTTTTCGTGGGAAATTCAATTCTTTTGTTGAATTTTTTTTTTTTTTTTGGCTTATCTCTTGTAGTTGAAATTTTTTGCAATGCATTTTTAAACCACCCTTCTGCAAATATCTTTTTCAATATATGACAATTTAATTTAAATTAAAAAATTTTATTTTAATTTACAAATTTTATCAAGGAAAAATTCTTTTTTTAGGACGTAAAAAAACTCGTCGATAAGCTTCCGAACGTCGTGTTGTTTCACAAAATCGAGTACAACAAATTTAATCACATCGATTATCTCTGGGGAAGGGACTCGAAGCCTCTGCTCTACAATCACGTTGTCAAGGCGCTGCAAGATGCGTAACTCGATTCGAAAATCCGCCAATAGGAAATGAGGACATTGTTAAGAAAAATGTCAAGGAAAATCCACAAACAAACAAACAAAAAAAACTCTATAAACATTTTAAGGCTGCCACTGATCGGTGTTTAATTCACCGATTTTCTAGTTTTCTTTTTTTAAATGAAAAATGTAATCCAGCCATTGAGATTAAAAAGAAGGGAAAGATTGCATAAAAAAAAAAAAATCGTCAATTAAAAATCTCTATTTAGTTATTTTATTTTTGTATTCTTTTATTAAAATTAATTTTCTTTAAAAGAAATAGAGTATTTTAAATTTGGCAGTGAACAAAAAATGAGACAAAGTATGTGTCTACATGAGTGTGTGTGTGTTTGTGTGAGAATGGATACGTGTGTAGAACAATGGTCGAGCTTCTGATTTTTTATATTTGTATTTTAACTCAAAATCGAGTTTCTTCTTTAGAACCTGTATTATAAAAGAGGAAGAAAGTGAGTGCTTAGAAAATAAGATTATGTTATAATGCATTTTGTCTAAACTGCAGCGAATATTTTATTATATTTATTTATATCGACTTTATTAAAAAAAGTTTTAGACAAATTTATGAGTTCTTATTTCAGCTTTTTTAGAGTCTGGCGATTTTTTTGTTTAGTCACAGATTCCAAAAATGGCATCCAAAATTCAAAGTAGCAACGAAAAAAAATTATTGGATTGAAAAATAAAATTGATGGATTCAAAATGGCATCAAACCTTTTTTTAAATAAGAATAACATTTTTTTACGTTTTTTGAGTCACTACAGATTCCAAATATTGTGAGAAAACATTTATGAGAAATTTTGAATTTTCCATAGAATATTTGGGAACTTTGACTCAAAACAAAATCCCAGAAAATGAGTTTAATAAAAATCCGGGAATTTTTTTAAACTAGTGATCCACCATTTTTTATTTTTAATGCGATATTTGGAATTTTTGTGTTAAAACCCTATTTAGAAATTATTTTTACAGAAATCGCATAATTTTTTTAATTGTAGCGCCATTTTGGATCTGCCATTTTGAATTTTGCATGCATTATTTGGTACATGACTCGAAAAATAACCACAAAGTGAGTTTGATTAGAATCTGATAATTTTTTAATGATTGGCCCGCCAATTTGAATTTCGATCGCCATTTTGGATCTACCATTTTGAATTTTGTATAAAATATTAGGAATCTTACATTTTAAAACCCCTAAAATGTATTTAATAAAAATTGGATTATTTTTAAAATGTTTGTTCCGCCATTTTGAATTTTTAAAACAGTATTTATAATTGTTGACTCAAAAAATGATTCAGAAATTATGTTTACACAAATCGCTTAATTCAATTATGACACCATTTTTAATTTTGCATACATTATTTGGTACCTGACTCGAAAAAAAAATAATAAAGTTTTATTAGAATCTGATAATTTTTTTAAATGTTGGCCCGCCATTTTGAATTTTGAATGCGATATTTGGAACATGTGTTTTAAAAAAAGGACTTTTAAGCATGAATTTTACACAAATCACATAGGTTCGAAAATTTCGACCGCCATTTTAGATCTACCATTTTGAATTTTTCAAACAGTATTTATAATTGTTGAACTCAAAAAATGATCGAGAAATTATTTTTACAAAAATTGCATAATTTTTTAAATTATGGCGCCATTTTGGATCTGCTATTTTGAATTTTCCCTACATTATTTTTTATCTGACTCGAAAAACAACCACAAAGTGAGTTTGATTAGAATCTGATAATTTTTTAATGATTGGTCCGCCAATTTGAATTTCGATCGCCATTTTGGATCTACCATTTTGAATTTTGTATAAAATATTAGGAATCTCACATTTAAAAAAACCCTAAAATGTGTTTAATAAAAATTGGATTATTTTTAAAATGTTTGTTCCGCCATTTTGAATTTTTAAAACAGTATTTATAATTGTTGACTCAAAAAATGATTGAGAAATTATGTTTACACAAATCGCTTAATTCAATTATGACGCCATTTTTAATTTTGCATACATTATTTGGTACCTGACTCGAAAAAAAATAACAAAGTTTCATTAGAATCTGAAAATTTTTTTAAATGTTGGCCCGCCATTTTGAATGCGATATTAGGAACATGTGTTTAAAAAAACGACTTTTAATCATGAATTGTACACAAATCACATAGGTTCGAAAATTTCGACCGCCATTTTAGATCTACCATTTTGAATTTTTCAAACAGTATTTATAATTATCGAACTCCAAAAATGATCGAGAAATTATTTTTACACAAATCGCATAAGTTTTTTAATTATAGCGCCATTTTGGATCTGCCCAATTTGAATTTTGAATGCAATATTTGAAATTAGTGTTAAAAAAATAATACATTTAATAATAAGTTTTACACAAATGGCATAGGTTCAAAAATCTCGCACGCTATTTTGAATCTACCATTTTGAATTTTGTATAAAATATTAGGAATCTTACATTTTAAAAACCCTAAAATGTGTTTAATAAAAATTGGATTATTTTTAAAATGTTTGTTCCGCCATTTTGAATTTTTAAAACAGTATTTATAATTGTTGACTCAAAAAATGATTGAGAAATTATGTTTACACAAATCGCTTAATTCAATTATGACGCCATTTTTAATTTTGCATACATTATTTGGTACCTAACTCGAAAAAAAATAATAAAGTTTCATTAGAATCTGTTAATTTTTTTAAATGTTGGCCCGCCATTTTGAATTTTGAATGCGATATTTGGAACATGTGTTTTAAAAAAATGACTTTTAATCATGAATTGTACACAAATCACATAGGTTCGAAAATTTCGACCGCCATTTTAGATCTACCATTTTGAATTTTTCAAACAGTATTTATAATTGCTGAACTCAAAAAATGATCGAGAAATTATTTTTACACAAATTGCATAATTTTCTTAATTATGGCGCCATTTTGGATCTACCATTTTCAATTTGGTATAAAATATTAGGAATCTTTGACTAAAAAGAACCCGCAATGAGTTTCATAAGAATCGGATAATTTTAAAAAAACATAGTTGCCATTTTGAAATTTCCATACATTTGAAATATTGTTAAACCTTTTTTTTTATTAAAAATTATTTCTTCACAGAAAATATTTAACTATTCCATTTTTGGTTAAACGTTTATCTCTTTTATCAAAAATTAATTTTTTAATCTGAATATTTAACTATTCCATTTTTCATTTTAATTTATCTTTTTTGGTTAACAATTCACTTCTCTCGTTGAACAATGAACTATTATGTTGAAAAAATGTTCGTATTTTTTGTTGAAAATTCATTTTCTAGTAGGAAATTTTTTGTAAAAAATTATTTGTCTGCCAATTTATTTGTTTGGTTGAAAATTAAAAGTTTTGTTGAAACTTCGTTTTTTTCTTTAAAAATTATTTTTTTCAGCGCAAATTTAACTATTCCTTTTTTTGTTGAAAATGTATGTTTTTTGGTTGAAAATGCATTTTTTCGTTGAAAATTATGTCATCTTTTAGACAAAAAAGAATATTTGTTTGAAATATCATTTGTTGGATTGAAAATTACAATAGTATGTTGAAACTTAGTTTTTTTCCAGTGAAAATTGAACTCTTCATTTTTTTTGGTTAAAATTTTTCTTTTTTAGTTGTAAGTTAAAGTATATGGTTGAAAATTCGATTATTTTTGGTTGAAAATGTTTTTTTTTAGTACAAAAATCGTTTTTTTTTTGTTAAAAATTTGTTTGAAAATTCACTTGTTTAGTTAAAAATTCAAATAATTTGTTAAAACTTCCTTTTTTACACTATTTCATCCCTTACTGAAAATTTAGCTATTCTATTTTTGGTTACTAATTAATATTTTTAATTAAAAACTTAAATATGTGATAGAATATTATTATTTTTGTTTGGACATTGATTTCTTTGGTTTACGGCTTACCTATTTTGTTGAAAATTCCTTTTGTCATAATGAAAATAAATTTTTTAAATTGAAAATTGTACTATCCCATTTTTGGTTGATATTTTGTTTTTGTTGTTGAAAATGTATTTTGTTGTTGTTGAAAATTTACGCTCTTTGGTTGAAAATTTAAATATTTTGTTAAAAATTTGTCTTTCTAGTAGAAAACTAATCTTTCTGTTCGACGATTCATCTTTTTGGTTCAAAATTTAAAATATTTTATTTTTGGTTTAAAATTGATCTTCATTCGTTGAAAATTCAACTATTCGTTGTAAAAATAAAAAAATAAATGAAAACACGTTTGGGACATTATTCCTCAACTGCCCCAACTCAAAAAGTCATGTTTTTCGATTGTCTCTAAATTCTGGGAATATGTTCGCCTACCCAACAGTAGTTAATCCACA
>NC_046661.1:145708355-145728548 GCF_010883055.1 Belonocnema kinseyi | reverse complement strand
GCGTGTAAAAAGCACTTTCCAAAACCCTCATAAAAATTTTAAATCGCGTAATTAGAAAGGAAGTTACAGGCGTTTGAAACTACCCCTGCAGGCATTGGAGTTTAAAATTCAACCCCCCCTCTCGTGGGGAGGGTTGGTAATCCTGGTCTATAAGTTTGTGGAGTAACTACTGTTGGGTAGGCGAACATATTCCCAGAATTTAGAGACAATCGAAGAACATGACTTTTTGAGTTGGGGCAGTTGAGGAATAATGCCCCATTTGCGAAAACAGAACTTCGCAAGAAATACTGACCGTGATTAAAATATTAAGTTCAATCTTTTTGAACAAAATACGGACAGTTTAATTTTCTTGTATGAAAAAACTATACAATTTTAATATTAATTTGTATCAAAAAAAGATATTTTTCATTTATCGAATTTGAATTTTCGCGGTACTTTGACTATGACAGCGACTTTATTATTTTCAAACACAATACTATTAATATTTTCGAATTTTTTACTTTTATTTAGTTTTTCCACGCTTCTGCCCCACTACATTGTCAAAGGTCTGAAATTGAAAGTTCCCGCCACAATTTTTAGTTCCAATGGCGCTGTAGCCGGCCCTCATTCGAAAGAGTCGGAACTACTATTCCCTCGTATCTTCCGTTTCATTCGCTCGAAGAATCCGTTTCAATCAATCAATCCTCCCCACAACGGAAAAGCAATCTCCAATTGGTACATTTTCTCCAATTACAAGCGACACCGGTCGCCAGGGCAATTCTGGAGGAAAAAAAAGTGACAGTTCGCAGTCGATTTTAATGGGGAGAGGTAGCTCCGAAAAGTTTGACGTTTACTGAATACGCGATTTTACGATGAATTGATTGCCCTTCGCCTGGAGTTCCGAGAATAACAGTCGCTGTTTTTCTCTTGGAAATAGCCTCGCGTTTTAGTATTAAAAATAAAACTAAATAAACCACAACTGGAATCATGGAGGACGATCTGCCAACCGAGTACGACGTGATCGTCGTTGGAACAGGTATTGATTTTTATCCAGAGTGAAAGAAGTTAAATTATTCTTTAAAAAGTGAAACTACAAAAAATGTCTCGCGTTCTCAATTTTTCGAGTTTTATCGATCTCTCTCGTTTTTCCATTCTCGGCAGGTATGACCGAATCGATCGTCGCCGCAGCTGCGAGCAGAATCGGCAAAAAGGTTCTCCACCTTGACAGGTAATTATTATTCATTTGTGCTCTTCATTTTTTTTTTCATAAATTTTGGCTGTTTTTTTCTATTTTATTGAAACATATTTTGTAAAGTATTTTTGTATCTTTGAAAAAGTGGGAGAAAGTGGAAATTTTTCGCCGAAGTGGGAATTTTATGAGGTTTTCGGCATAGTGACAGCAATGGAGTGACCAACCTTTTGTTTCTTTGTTCCGAAATGCTGTTATAAATATTAATTATTGAGGTACTTAGTTATTCCAGTGTGCGTGAGATAATTTTTTTTTATTTAACTATTATTTTTCAATTTGAGATGGGAAATCCTTTTTAATTTAATAAAAAAAATTTCAAATGGGTGGTGTATATGATTTTAAGTGACTGCGTTCTCAATTTGTTTTTCCAATTTTTTCGATTTTTATGAAAATCGCTAGTGTAGTCGAGGCCACCAATTTTTGGCTTTTACCCCCCCCCCCCTCCCCTTCGCCGAAAATAACGTAGTTGGTTAAAGACTGATTTTACGTTTAAAAATTCTTTAAAAAAAAACGAATGGCGCTGTTTTCGATTAATTTTCGAACAATCTCGAAATTTTTTGAGATTTCTAAAAACAGAAGATTTTTAACATTTTAAAAATGTTTCAAGATGATAAATTTTTTTTTTAATTTCTGGGAACATTTAATCTGAAGTTTTATTGAAAAAAAAAATTCGAATCGAAAATTGACAAAGATTTCAAAACATTTTCAATAATGTCCTAAAATTTCTCAAAATTAAATTAATGAGAAAATTGGCATCGGTTTCGAAATTTCTTAAATTATTTTCTAAAATTTCACAAAATTTAGAAGTTGGAAACGCTTCTTAAAGAGTTTGAAACGTTTCAGAATAATAAAAAAAAATGTCTTAAAATTTCTGAGAAAATATAAAGTAGATTTTATTTTAAAAACATAATTTTAAACGATATTTAGAAGGTTTAAAAACGAAATTTAAAAAGATTTAAAAAAATTAAAAACAGAATATAAATTTTTTAACATTTCAATAAAAATTTCGAAGCCGTTTAAGAAGTTTGAAAGGCTTAAAAATTTTTTTAAACTTCTTGAGATTCCTGAGAACATTTTTAATGTCTTTTTGTTTTGAAAAATTGATTTTTAGAGAAAATTTGAAAAAGTTTTAAAAGATTTCTACAAATGTCGAAAAAGCCATGAAAATTTAAGGTCCATTTTTTTATTTTCAAAGATTTTTGAAAATTTTAGAAGTAATTCGAGTCAGTTTAAATTATATTTATTTTTAAAACTTCTAAAAATGCTAAATATCTTTTAAAGTTCCTAGAATTTTTCCTAAAATTTCGCGAAATTCTTCAAAATAAAAAATTATACTTTTTCAACATACACATATAACATATTTAAACATCTTTTTTCATTTTTTCATAATTGAAAATTCGATTTTGGTTCCAAAATTTCGTCTTTTTTGTTTAAAAATATGACTGATTGAAAATAAATTTTCTTTGTTCGAGGATGCAACTATTTGGATAAAAAATAACTTATTTATTAAAGATTCATTATTTTAGTCGACAAATTATCTCTTTGATGTTGAAAATCCGTATTTTTTGGTAGAAAATGAAACTTTTTGGTGAAAAAATTAATCTATTCAATTAAAAAATGATATTATCGTGTTATAAAATAGAACTTTTCTTTAAAAAAATCCTCGCTATAAAAAAAATCGTTTTTGGTTAAAGTAGCAACTGGTAAAAGCAATTTTTTTTTATAGAAGATTCAGGTATTTTGTTACAAAAAATTATTTTTTGGCATAAATACGGCTGTTCTTTATTTTAAATTAAAATATTTTTGGTTCAAATATCACTTATGTTAATCTAAATAATATTTTCAATAATTTAATAAGAATAATCAAATTGGAAACTAATGTCAGATATTTCAATGCAACTTTAAAATTAAAAGTTTTTTAACTCATTTTATTGTTTCAACCTTTCAAACATTCCAGTTACAGCAGAAACTATTTTTAATTTTATATTTTTGCTTTTAAATAAAGATTTCTGTCAATCTTTTGTCACAATATAAATAATATTCCCAAGCATTTTATATTTGTAAATTTGTAAACATTTATATTTTATAACACTGCGAAAATCTTATTTTTAAAATAAATTTTGTTTATTTACATATATTTTAAACACAGTACAATTTTCAAGAGTTCAAAAATATGTTTTAAATTTTTTTATAATTTGTTTTTTAAGTTCTCGAGTTCCAAATTTTTTTATTGTTGATCTGCAAAATTAAACAACTCTTTCGAGATTTCTAAGAACATGCTTTTCCAGTTTAAAATGGAAAATTCAAAAACTTTAGGTTTACGAGAAATGTCCAGCAATTTCAAAAAATTTAATTTAATTTTGTCAGTTCAAGAAATATAAAATATAATCCAAGTAAGAATAGTTACGAAAAATTAACTTTTCATAAACTCGATTAAAACTTTTAAATATGGAAATAATGCGAATTTAAACCTTATTATAATGTTTAAACGAAAATTCAGATTACTGGATTTTCAAATCGAAGAGATCAATTTTCAACTAAAAATTGAATCGTTAAATTTCAAGTTAAAAAATTAATTGGCAATCAAAACGAAACATTTTCAATTAAAATGAGAGAATATTTGATTGAAATAGTTACTTTTTCAGTTAAAAAAACCAAAATTAAAAAAAAAGTACCGGGAATTTTATGAGACCGGGAAATGGCCTTGAATTTATTTTTTGACTAAGAGTTTTACAAATTTTTAGAAAAAAATCCGTTCAACTTTGATTTCAACTGTTTTTTAAATAATTTGTTAATTTTTTATCTTTTTCAATTATGATATCATTCTGTTTCGAATGCGTATTTGAATTAAAACAATTTCAAAATGCAGTTTTAAAGACTTAAACAATTAAAAATTAGAAGCTTTTAAAATCGAAGATTTTTTATGACACACATTTTTAGTTGATTCCAAATTTTTAAACTTTCAGATTTTAACGTTAAAAATTAAACTGTTTCAATTGGAATGTCTTAAGAAAATGTAAGCGCCCTATTGAAACTTTAAAAAAATTTTTTTATTAAAAAATAACTTTTAAATATTATATTTATAATCAAAGGCTTTTATTAAATTTCAGTCTAAAATATTCCATTTTTAAACCGCGTAATTTTACATTTTTCAACTAAAAAAAACAAACAATTACTTAATATTTAGAAATATCTGACTGTACATTTAAAATCAGTAATTATAAATAAAATACTCAAAATGGAACAAAAAAACTAAACTTTGAAAATTACAATTTTAATTATTTTATTAAAGACAAATTTAATTTTCAAGTCAACTTCTTAAATTTTGATGTATAAATAACAATTGAACACCTATTATTTTTAGAAAAAATCGAATAAGTTGAAGAAATATTTATAGGTTTTGAAAAATTCAAAATTAATAAAAAATTTAAAATATTTTCGAGAAAAATTAAAATTATAAATTGGAACAGGGAATTTTACAAGAATTTTAATTCTTTTTTGAAACGGAAAATTTTCGAAAAGTATTAAAATTCTAGATTTGAACAAGGAATTTTCAATTTTCAACAAATTCTGAGTTGGGTCTGGAATTTATCTAGGAGAATAACAATTCTCAATGGAAAATTGAATTTTTCCAAGAAAATTATTGTTCTGTGTTATAACGAGGTATTTTCGAAAAAAATAAATTATGAATTGGATCAGGGATTTTTTCCAAAAAGTTCTAATTCTTACAATTAGTTGAAATGAAAAATTTTTGAAAAGAATTAAAATTCCGGGTTTAAGGGCATGTAACACAGCTAAATACCTATATTACCGACCTCACTTTTTCAGTTCACTGAATGTTTTTTTGAACCCAAGCACTTTTTTTGTGAATAAAATATCGAGCTGAAACTTCGAAAGATTTATTAGAGTACTGCATTTTGGTAGGAACTTCACTGAAAATTATTTTATCTTTTTTCTGAACCTCGACATTTTTTGAACGTTCCAACTTTTTTTATACATAAAATATCGGTCTCAAACTTTGAGAAATGCAAGAGCCGAAAGAAAACTACGTTTAAGTACAAATCTTAATAATAAAAGATGTAAAAAAAAATATTTCAACAATCAATTCCATCGGAATCAGCCGGTAACGTTGTACACGAAAATACGAACCCTGGCGGCCACTAGACGAGGCTCTAGAGGGTTCGTATTTTCGTGTACAACTTTACCGGCTGATGCCGATGGAATTGATAGTTGAATTTGTTTTTTACATCTTTTATTATTAATATTTGTACTTAAACGTAGTTTTCTTTCGGCTCTTGCCTTTCTCAAAGTTTGAGACCGATATTTTATGTATAAAAAAAGTTGGAACGTTCAAAAAATGTCGAGGTTCAGAAAAAAGATAAAATAATTTTCAGTGAAGTTCCTACCAAAATGCAGTACCTAAACATACTTTATTGTACTCTAATACATTTTCCAAAGTTTCAGCTCTGTATTTTATTTATAAAAAAAGTTCTTAGGTTTAAAAAAACATTCAGTGAATTGAAAAAGTGAGGTCGGTAATATAGGTATTTAGCTGTGTCACATGCCCTTAAATAGGGAATTTTCCATTTTTAACCAATTCTGAGCTGGAATTGGAATTTAAAACTGCTTAAAATTGTATAATTTTCAACATTTTTAAATTCATTGATTGATTTTTCTATATTTGGAGCATTAAAAGGGACGGCTGAAAAATCCCGAAAAATATAATTCCCGACACTATAAAATTCCCGAAAAATAAAATTGCCGAAAAATAAAAATATCGAATTGGAAAATTCCTGAAAATTAAAAATTCGCGAATAATAAAATTGCCGAAAAATAAAAATACAGAATTGGAAAATTCCCGAATAATAAAATTTCCCAATTATAGAATTCCCGACAGTTAAATATGTTTTCGTGATTATAAATACAATAATGATTTTTTAAAATTATTTTTAATGTTTTGATATTCAAAAATTATTGCTTGAATTTAAAATAAAAATAATTTTAAATAAAAGAATTTTAAAAAATCATTATTGTATTTATAATCAATAAAACATATATAAAAACCTGTAATTGTTTAAATTCGGAAATTTTTCAATTCGTATATTTTATAATTCGTCAATCTTCTGCCGGTAATTTTATTATTCGAGAATTTTCCAATTTCGTAATATTATAAACCTTCCTGAATTTTATTATTCGGGAATTTTCTAATTCGGTATTTTTATTTTTCTGCAATTTTATTATTCGTGAAGTTTATTATTCGGGAATTTTTCAATTCGGGATTTTTAAACTGTCAGGAGTGTTATTTTTCGGGTTTTTTCAATAAATGACTTGATTTTTCAACAAAATAGTTGAATTTATAACTGTAAAAGAAAAATGTTCAACCAATTAGTTAAATTTTATTCTAAAAAAAATAATTTTTAATCAAATAGTTAAATTTTCAGTTGAAACAATTTATTTTCAACCAAATTGATGAATTTTAAAGTAAAATAGTCAAATTTAAAAAAAAAAGATTAATTTCTGACTATAATGATGAATCTTTAACTGCAATAGTTGAATTTTTCACCAAAAAGATTAATTTTTAAATAAAGATGGAATCTGTAATTAAATTTTCTAAAAAACAATTCTTTTTTAGCCAAAAATCGAACAAATTAAAAAAAAATTGTTATATTTTCAACCAAAAAGGTAAACTTTGAACAAAGGAGTTTAACTTTCAACCAAATAGCTTTAATTTGTTATAAAAAATGCGAATTTTCAAGGAAAAAGTTTAAATTTCAACCAAAAAGATGAATTTTCAAACCAGAAGATTAATTTTAGTTGAATTTTTCGACCATAAAGATCAATTTTCAATTTAAAAAAAAAAAAGTAATTTTGAGAGCAACAGTTACACTTTGAAAAAATTCAGAATTAATTAAAAATTTGAAAACATTTAAAAAAAGTTCTAAAAAAACACACATTTTTGAATGCTTAGAAATAAAAATTTTGAATCTTCTTAAAGATTGTGAAATAATTCACAATAATAAAAAAAAATCTTAGAATTTATGATCAAATTTAAAGAAAGAAAAAAATATTTTAAACAAAACGTAAATTTTTGAAGATTTTGAAAAATTTCAAAGCTTTTCAAAATGTTAAAAAGGCTTAAAGAAAGTAAAAAAGCTTTCTTACAATTTCTGAGAAAATTTCAAATGATTTTTTATTTTAAAAAAAATCTGCAAGAAGATTTCTACAAATTTCGAAAAAATATCGAATGTTTGCTGTAATTTTTTAAATCTTCAAGAAAAATTTCTACATTTCTAAAAGTTTTTAAAATCTTTTAAACTGACTAAAATTTCTCTTAAAATTTTTCGAAATCTTGTTAAATAAAAAATTACACTTTTCCGACAAATATAAAATTTTCAAAAGGCATATGAAGAGATTCACCTGAAAAAGAAATATTTGTATTTAATTTTTATTTCATATTCAAAATCACTTATCGTCTTTAAATGCTAATTTGGGTGACATTTTTTTCTTGCGCGGCGGAAAAACTTTGTTTGTTAAAAATAGAACTATTTTTTTCTTGTGTTATTGTTCAAGGTTCAACTATTTGATTGAAAATTCCACTTTTTTGTAGACATTTTTTTATGATAATTAATTTTTTGATATAAAAATGTAGCAACAAATTCTACTTTTTATTAAAAATTGGTCTTCGCAAGTTGAAAACTCAACTATTTCGATGAAAATTCATGTGTTTGGTTAAGAATGCAATTTTTTTTGTAAAAAATTAATGTTTCTGGTAGCAAATCAAACTTTTTGGTAGAAAAATAAATTATTTGCTTAAAAATTCATCTTTTTTGGCTCAAAATTCATGTATTTCTTTGAAAATTCGTCTTTTTTAAAGAAATTAAATCTTCTTGGTTAAAAAATGATATTTTGGTTTGAAAAAATGCATCTTGTTTTGTCGAAAATTTAACTGTTCTATTAAAAATTAGTAATTTTTCGTTCGTATGACATTTTTTTTAGAATATTAATCTTTTTGGTAGAAAATTGATATTTTTGGTTAAAAATTCGCCTTTTTAGTTAAAGAATTCATGTTTTTAGTAAAAAGTTTAATTATTCGTTCAAAAATTGATCTTTTGTTTGAAAATTTTAATAATTGTTGAAAATTCATTTATTTTGTTGAAAATTCGTTTCTTGGTAGGAAAGTAATATTCTTCTTTGAAAAATCATCTGTTCATTAAAAAAAAAATTGGGAAGATTCATAATTTTAGTCGAAAATTCATTTATTTTATTGGTTAGTTTTTTTTTGTAGAACATTAATCTTTTTGGTAGAAAATTTATATTTCTGGTTAAAAATGTAACTATTTTGTTTAAAAATTAATCTTTTCTGGTTGAAAATTCAACTGTTTTGTTGAAAATTCATGTGTTTCATTGAAAATGCATCTTTTTTTAACGAAATTAATCGAAAATGAATCTTTTATGCTAAAAAATTAATTTTTCTTTGTTGTAAATAAACGTTTTTTTTTAGAATTTAACTGTTGTCGAAAAAATTGGTCTTTTTGGCTTGCAAATTTAAATATTTTGTTAAAAGTTCAACTAATATATTGTTAAATGTTAAAGTAATTGCTTGGTTAAAAATTAATTATTTGTTATTCATAATTCGTCTTCTTGGGTCAAAAATTCATCTTTTCTTTTATCTGAAAATTCAAATTATTGCTTTAAAATTGTATTGTTTTGTTAAAAATTCGTCTTTTTTTGGGAAATTAATCTTCTTCGTTGAAGAATCTTCTTTTCAGTTAAAACTTATTTTTTTGAAGATTCATAATTTTAGTCGAAAATACAGATCTTTCGTTGAAAAGTCAACGATTTTATTGGAAATTTTTTTTTTACCGTGAAAATTAATTTTGAAACTAAAAATGTAACTGTTGCATTTCTCGTTGTAAATTGATATTTTTAATTAAAAATTAAATCTTTTCTAGTTAAAAATTCAACTATGATTATTCATGAATATTTTTGAAATTTCATATATTTTGATTAAAATTTAATTTTTTTTAGAAAATTAATCTTTTTGCTCGAAAATGTAACAACGTTTAAAAACTCATCTTTTTCGTTTGAAAATTTAACTGTTTTACTGGAAATTTCGTTTTTTTTAGCTTAAAAATTAATTTTTTAGATTGAAAATGAGACTATTGAATTTTTTGCAAATTGATATTTTCAATTGAAAATTGATCTTTTCAAGTTAAAAATTCAACTATTTGTTTGAAAATTTATATATTTTTTGAAAATTCATGTAGTTTCTTGAATTTTTTTTGTTGTAGAACAATAATCTATTTGGTTGAAAAATGTAAATATTTGTTTAAAAATTCATATTTTCTTATTTGAATTTTAACTATTTTATTGGAAATTTCTTTTCTTTTAGATTGAAAATTAATTTTTTTAACTGAAAATGTGTCTTGCATTTTTGTTTGTAAATTGATATTTTTTAATCGAAAATTGATCTTTCCTAGTTAAAAATTCAACTATTTGGTTGAAAATTCGCGTATTTTGTTGACAATTTTTTTTTCTTAGAACATTAATCCTTTTGGTAGAAAATTGATCTTTTTGGTTAAAAATTTAACTATTTGTTTAAAAATTAATCTTTTTTGGTTGGAAGTTGAAATATTTGTTAGCAAATTCTTTTATTTTGTTGAATAATCTTTTTTGGCAGGCAATTAATCTTCTTCGTTGAAAAATCATCTTTTCAGTTCAAAATTTGTTTTTTTTTTTTTAATTCATAAGTTGAATTGAAAATTCAACTGTTTGGTTGAAATTTCACCTATTTTATTGGAAATTTCTTTTCTTTTAGATTGAAAATTAATTTTTTAAACTGAAAATGTGACTTGCATTTTTGTTGTAAATTGATATTCTTAATTGAAAATTGGTCTTTTCTAGTTAAAACTTCAACTATTTGGTTAAAAATTTCTTCTTTTTGCAGAATATTAATCTTTTTTGGTAGAAAATTGATATTTTTGGTTAAAAATGTAACTATTTGTTTAATAATTAATCTTTTTTGGTTGAAAAATCAACTATTTTGTTGAAAATTCATGTATTTCATTGAAAATTCGTCTTTTTTTAAATAAATTAAACTTTTTGGGTTAAAAAATGATATTTTTGGCTTTAAAATTAAAGTATTTTATTAAAAGTTCAACTAATTTATTGTTAAATGTTAATGCAGCTTAAATAAATAATTTAATTTTTAATCAAATTTAGTTTAATTTTCAACCAATTTGTTAAATTTCAAAATAATAATAATAACTTTTCAGCAAAAAAAAAGAATATTTACGTTTATAGTTCTAGTTAAAAATTCAACTCTTTGACTATTCGTGTATATTTTTGAAAATTCATATATTTTGATTAAAATTAAATTTTTTGTAGAAAATCAATCTTTTTGGTTAAATATTTAACTACGTTTAAAAATTCGTATTTTTTGGTTGAAAATAAAAATATTTGTTTGGAAATTTCTTTTTTTTTAGCTTGAAAATTATTTTTTAAACTAAAAATGAGACTATTGCATTTTTTTGTAAATTGATATTTTTTTATTGAAAATTGATCTTTCCTAGTTAAAAATTCAACTCTTTGGTTGAAAATTCGTGTATTTTGTTGACATTTTTTTTTTGTAATATTGATCTTTTTGGTAGAAAATTGACAGTTTTGTTTAAAAATGTAACTATATGATTAAGAATGAATTTGTTTTTTGGTTGAAAATTCAAGTATTTTGTTGAAAATTCATGTATTTCATTGAAAATTAGTTTTTTAAAAAAAGAAATTAAACTTTTTGGTTAAAAAATTATCTTTTCAGTTGAAAGTTTAACTGTTTTTGAGTAGTATTCTTTGGTCAAAAAATGCAACTTTCTTGCTTGTTTAGAATTAATTTTTTACGGTCGAAAATTTGTTACTATTGAAACAAAATTAATCGTTATTGTTTTAAAATTCAATATGGTATCCGCATTAATTTTATTCCATGTAATTTATTCTTTTCTTAGTCCTTTATTGATCCTACTTTTGTTATTAAATTATTTTTTAATGCAATAAAAAATGTAATTTTTTAGTAACGAGTACTATGGAGGTTTATGGGCGACTTTCAACTTTGACGGTTTCCAAAAGTGGATAGAAGACCTAAAAACAAATAAATCTGACAGCAGGGACAGCGATCCTAAAGTAGAGTCCGGCGAAAGTTTTTTAAAGGCGAGTAATCAATATTCAACTGTGGAAAATATTGAAGAGAACTGGTACATTGTCGAGTAAGCACTTTTTTTTTTAAATCTAATGTTTTTTATTAATTTAATTTTTATTATTTATTAAATAAAGTCCTTTCGTACAAATATTAAAAATTTTATTTATCTTAATTCAACATCGAGGTCATAATCTTTTTTATCAATAAGATCCTTTAAAAAAATAAATAGCCTTACAATTTTTCGAGTAACGCTAATGGAAAGAGTTGAATTAATTTTTAAGTGATGCGGATCTCCCGGAAGTTTCTTCTAAAGACACGCAAACCGAAGGAGCCGGAGATGCTCCTCCAGAAGGTGCCGAAAAATCGGACGAGGACAAAGTCGAGAAGAAAGAGCTCGTGAAACACTGGAGCACAGATCGAATCAAAAAGGAATACAGGAAATTCAACATCGATCTGGCACCAAAGGTACACACTTTTTCTCATTTTATCTCGGATTTACAATTTTTTTTTCTTTTATTAAATGCTCCTCCACAAAAAAGAAACTATTGGCTATAGAAAGAAGAATTTTTTTAAGTAGTTGAAATTTAAACAAAATTATTAAATTTTTAACAAAACATTTAATTTTTTCAACCAAGTATAGTTCAGTTCACTAAACAAAAAAAATGAATTCTCAACGAGAGATTTAATATTTCTTATTTAATGTATGAATTTTAAATTCGAAGCAATTATTTGAAAAAATCATTTTCTGCTAAAAAAAAAACGAATTTTTCACCAAAATAAATTAATTTTTAATCAAATTTAGATGAAATTTCAACTGAAATATTTTAATTTTTACAGAAATAGTTGAATTTTCAAACAAATAGTTAAATTTCAAAATAATAATAAGTTTTCAGCCATAAAAAGAATAAAAAAAAACATAAAATATGAATTTGACACAAAAAAGTTAAGTTTTCCACCCGACGCTACGGATTTAAAAAAAAAAGTTAATTTTTTAGCAAGCAGTTAATTTTTTCAAATAAATAGTTGAATTTTTTACAAAAATAGTTGAATTTTCTACCAGTTTAGTTAAACCAAAAAAAATGGCTTAGAATAAAATAGTTGAATCTACAGCCAAAAAGATGATTGTTTAAAAAATAAAATTAATTTTATAATTTACATTTTAAATTTTTAAAAAAGTTTATTTTTCCACCCGGTACTAGATTTTTAACCGAAAATTTATTTTTCTACAAAGCAGTTAATTTTTCAAATAAATAGATTAATTTTTAATCAAATTTAGATGAATTTTATACTAAAATATTTTTATTTTTACAGAAATAGTTTAATTTTCTAACAAATAGTAACATTTATAGTTTTTAAAATTAATTAAAAAAATATATCATTTTATATCAGTTCAATTGCACCAAAAAGATGGATTTTTGAAAAAGAAGATTAACTTTATACCAAAAATTAACGAATTTTGAACATAATATATGAATTTTACACAAAAAAGTTAAAGTTTTCACCCAACGCTATGGATTTTTAACAAAAAAAAAATATTTTCTACCAAGGAGTTAAATATTCCAATAAATAGTCGAATTTTTAACCAAGCAGTTAATTTTTTCAAATAAATAGTTTAATTTTTTATCAAATTTCGTTGAAGCTTCTACTAAAATGTTTAAATTTCTACAGAAATAGTTGAATTTTTAACTAAATAGTTAAATTATAAAATAATAAGTTTTGAGCCAAAAAAGAATAGTTACATTTATAGTTTTAAAAATTAGTTAAAAAAATATAATTTTCTACCAGTTTAATTGAACCACTGAAGATGAAATTTGTAACAAAATAGTTAAATTCACAGCCAAAAAGATGAATTTTTGAAAAAGAAAATGATTTTTGTACCAAAAACAAACGAATTTTCAACATAATATATGAATTTTACACAAAAAAATTTAAATTTTCCACCCGACGTTATGGATTTTTAACAACAACAAAAATTAATTTTCTACCAAGCAGTTAAATTTTCTACCAAAATAGTTAAATTTTCAACCAAATAGTTGAATTTTCAAATAAAAAAATAATAAGTTTTGAATTTTAAACAAAAATATAATAGTTACATTTATAGTTTAAAGAATGAATAAAAAGAAATAATTTTCTACCAGTTTAGTTAAACCAAAAAAGATGAGCTTATAACAAAATAGTTGAATATATTTCCAAAAAGATGATTTTTTTTCTAAAGAAAAAAGTTTAGTTTTTCACCTAGTAGTAGATTTTTAACAAAAATGTGAATTTTCTACAAAGTAGTTAATTTTTTCAAATAAATAGTTTAATTTTTAATCAAATTTAGATGAAATTTCAACTAAGATATTTTAATTTCTACAGAAATAGTTGAATTTTCAACCAAATAATTAAATTTACAAATAATAATAATAATAAAAATAACTTTTCAGCCAAAAAAAAGAATAGTTACATTTATACATATTTTTTTTAATTTATTTAAAAAATATAATTATTCTACTAGTGTAATTGGAACAAAGAAGACGAAATTTGTAACAAAATAGTTAAATCCAAAACCAAAAAGATGAATTTTTGAAACAGAAGATTAATTTTCTACTAAGCAGTTAATTTTTTCCAATAAATAGTTCAATTTTTAAATAAATTTAGTTGTGATTTATACTAAATATTTGAATTTCTACAGAAATAGTTAAATTTTCAACCAAATAGTGAAATTAAAAAATAATAATGATAACTTTTCAGCCAAAAAAAGAATAGTTACATTTACAGTTTTTAAAATTAATTTAAAAAATATATTTTCTATCAGTTTAATTGAACCATAAAAGATAAATTTATAACAAAATAGTTAAATCCACAGTCAAAAAGGTGAATTTTTGAAAAAGAAGATTAACTTTATACCAAAAATAAACGAATTTTTAACATAATATATGAATTTTACACAAAAATAGTTAAATTTTCCACCCGATGCTATACATTTTTAACAACAAAAAAATTAATTTTCTACTAAGCAGTTAAATTTTCAAATAAGTAGTTGCATTTTTCACCAAATAGTTGAATTTTCTATCAAAATAGTTGAATTTTCAATTTCGAACAAAAATATAATCGTTTCATTTTCAATTTAATGATGATTTTTTTGTTAAAGAATATTAATTTTATACCCAAAAAGAAGAATGTTCAACAATATATTTAAATTTTAAATAAAAGAAGTTTAGTTATTTTTTATTAAAATCAACTTTTTAATTTGATTAAAATTACAGATTTCAGGGTTTCTTTGAACTATTACATTTTTCGTTGAAAATTTATCTTTTTTTATCTGAAAATTCAACTGTTTGGTTGAAAATTTATTTTTTAAATTGAAAATTCATGTTTCTTTTAATTGGCCTTATTTCGGTTGTAAATTTAACTACTTTGTTTAAAATACGTATTTTTAAATTAAAAATCAACTGTTTTTTATGTATATTAAAATCTTTCTTGATTTCTTTCAACTATTTGGTTGAAAATTTATTTTTCAAATGAAAATTCTTATTTTCTGGTTGAAGAATTAATTATTCGGTTAAAAATTCATTTATATTTTTAAAAATTCTTTTTTTTTAGAAAATTCATTGTCATAGTTGAACATGCATGCTTTTTGTTATGTATGCATCTGTTTGGTTGAAAATTAATCTATTTTGGTTGTATATTTATTTTATTTATGTTTTTTATTTTAATTAAACTTTTTAAAAAAAATATTAACTATTACATGTTTCATTAAAATTCATCTTTTTGGTTTAAATATTTAAAAACTTGGTAGACAATTAATCTGTTTGGTTGAAAATGAACTTTTTGGTTAAAAATTATTTTTTTTGGGTTGACAATTCAATTTGTTTGTATTAAATACGTTTTTTTTTTGTTTGAAAATTTATAATTTTTCATAAAAATTTCGTTTGGTTTAAAATTCTTGTCTTTTGTCGAAAATTCTTCTTTTTGGTTAAAAGTTTAAGTATTTTGATAGAAAATTCAACTATTTCGTTAAAATTTAACTTTTTATTGGAAAATTGAAGTATTTGGTAGAAATGAACCTTTTTTGAATCATTATCGGTCGAAAATTCGACTGTTTTTGTTATTCTTTTTTGGTAGAAAGTTCCAATCTTAAGATAATTAACTAAAAACGCGAAAAAGTAGCCTCAGGATTGGTAACGTATTTTATGGACAATTTCATAATTCTAAATAAATTTCAATGTTCAATCTATCAATTTATTGTAAATAAAGAAAATTGAAGAATTTCCAATTAAGCATTATATAATTTTGATGATTCACATTTGAAATGTCTTCAATTTGGAAAATTTATAATTATCAACCGACAAAAATTTAAGAATTTTTCTTTATACATTTTTGAAATTGAATAAATTTCAATTTTAAATCTTCAAACCCACGCATTCAGTTATATTATAAATTTCTGATCACGTATGCAAATTTTGAAGAATGACAGATGAGTTTTCCAAAAAAATTGTTTTAAAAAACATTTTTAAAATATTTATAAGCTCAATTTTCTTTAAAGAAAATAGTTATTCTAGCACCAGTTAATAATTTTGATGAAAAATACATATTTTGAAGAAAAAAAATGGTTTGAAATAAATTTATTTTTCAGTTGCTTTACGCTCGTGGTGAGCTGGTGGAACTTTTAATATCGAGTAACATCGCTCGATATGCGGAATTCCGAGCAGTTTCTCGAGTTACGACTTTTATGGATGGGAAACTCGTTCAAGTTCCTTGCTCTCGTGCCGACGTTTTTGCAAATAAAACTGTCAGCGTCATTGAAAAGCGGATGTTGATGCAGTTACTCTCATCCTGTATGGACCAAGGAGCCGACAGTCCTGAATTTGACGGTTAGAATTTTTTTCCATGCTTATCAGGGTCTTTAATCTTACAAAATAAAAAAAAAAATTTTTTTTTCAATCATAAATGATTTAAATTCCTCATATTTTACGTAAAATATTTCACTTTCAAGAAATTGGATGCACTTTTAATCAAATAATTGAATTTTCAACAAAAAACGTGACTTTTCGATCAGCAAGATTAATCTTCGACAAAAAAAAAAAAGAATTTTGAACCAAATATTTTAATTTTGAACTAAAGGCTTGAATTTCTTTAGAAAATAGTTCAAGTTTTAATCAAATAGTTGAATTTTTGATGAAAAATGATGAAATATATATAAAAAAAACTTAATTCTCTACGAAATTGTTGAATTTTCCAGAAAGGAATTAAATTTTCAACATTAAAGTTAATTTTTTAGCAAGCAGTTGAATTTTAAACCAAGAAGATTAATTTTCTACTATAAAAAGAAGAATTTTCAACTAAATTAGTTTTTAAATTGTTGCATTTTCAAGACAAAAAGATTAATTTTCCAAAAAGCAGTTGCATGTCTAATTCGAAAATATAAATTCTTAATAGAAAAGGTAATTTTGTACCAAGCAGCTGAATTTTCAACCAAAAGCATGAATTTTCTACCAAGAAGATTATTTTCTACGAAAAAAGAAGATTTTTCAACTAAAAAATAACAATTTTCAACCAAAAATGGAATAGTTAAAGTTTAGTTAAAAAAATTAATTTTATATTAAAAAAAAACAACGAATTTTCAACAAAATAGTTCAATTTTTAACCAAAGATATGAATTTTCAACAAAGTAGTACAACTATCAGCTAAGCCGTCAATTTTTAATGAAAATGAATAAATTTTCAATAAAAGCATTAATTCTTTACTAAATTGTTGAATTTTTATAACAAAAAGGCAAATTTTCTACAAAGAAATTGCATTTTCAACATTAAAGTTAATTTTCTCTTAAGCAGTTAAATTTTTGACTAAAAGCATGAATTTTTTATCAAGAAGATTAATTTTATACAAAAATAGATCAATTTTCAACCAAAAATGGAATAGTTTAATTTTTAGTTGAAAAAATTAATATTATATTGAACAAAATGAATTTTCAACAAAATAGTTCACTTTTGAACTATTACAAAAATTTATAAAAAAGTTAATTCTACACATTGTTGAATTTTCATAACAAAAAGACGGATTTTTCTACAATACAGAATTTGCATCCAGAAATTGCATTTTCAACATTAAAGTTAATTTTCCTTTAATCAGTTGAATTTTTGAATAAAAGCATGAATTTTTTACCAAGAAGACTAATTTTCTACGAAAAAAGAAGAATTTTCAACTAAAAAAGATCAATTTTCAACCAAAAATGGAAGATTTTAATGTTTAGTTGAAAAAATTAATTTTATATTGAAAAAAAACAACGAATTTTCAACAAAATAGTTCAATTTTTAACCAACTAGTTGAATTTTTAATGAAAAAGAATGAATTCTCAATAATAAAAGTTAATTCTACACTGAATGGTTGAATTTTAATAACAAAAAGGCAAATTTTCTACAAAGAAATTGCATTTTCATTTCGAAAACATAAATTTTTAATAGAAAAGGTAACTTTGTATCAAGTAGCTGAATTTTCAACCAAAAGCATGAATTTTGTATCAAGAAGATTAATTTTGAACAAAAAAAGGAGAATTTTCAACTAAATAATTAAATTTTCAACCAAAAATGGATTAGTTTAACTTTTAGTTGAAAAAATTAATTATATTTTAAAAAAACAACGAATTTTCAACAAAATAGTTCAAGTTTTAACGAAAGACATGAATTTTGAAGAAAGTAGTTCAACTTTCAACCAAGTAGTTGAATCTTCAATAAAAAAGAATGAATTCTCAATAAAAAGCTACACTAAATTGTAGAATTTTTCTAAGAAAAATACGAATTTTCTACAAAGAAATTGCATTTTCAACATTAAAGTTAATTTTCTTTTAAGCAGTTGAATTTTTGAACAAAAGCATGAATTTTCTACTAAGAAGACTAAATTTTCTACAAAAAAAGAAGAATTTTTCAACTAAATAGTTGAATTTTCAACCAAAAATGGAATAGTTTAATTTTTAGTTGAAAAAATTAATTTTATATTAAAAAAACAACGAATTTTCAACAAAATAGTTCAGTTTTTAACCAAAGACATGAATTTTAAAGACGACTTTTCTACAATCCAGAATATTAATAATTCTGACTTGAAACCGGGAATTTTTAAAAATTCCGAGCTAGTACTGGAAATTTTTGAAAAGGAACAAAATTCTGAATTGGAACAGGAAATTTGTCCAAAGAATTTTAATTCTGAGAGTTGAAACTTGATATTTATCGAAAAGGATTATAATTTTTTTTGGAACTGGGAGTGTTAAAATTTAAATTAATTTCGAGCTGAAGCAGGGAATTTTTAAAAATAATTAATTCTAATTCTAAGTTGAAACTCGACATTTTCGAAAAAATTAAAATTATGCATTGGAACATGTCATTTTAAAGAAAGATTTTAATTCTTAGTTGAAACCGAGAATCTTCGAAAAGAATTTTCAACTAAAAAAGATCAATTTTCAACCAAAAATGGAATAGTTTAATTTTTAGTTTAAAAAATTAATTTTATATTGATAAAAAACGAATTTTCGGCAAAATAGTTCAATTTTTAATCAAAGACATGAATTTTCAAGAAAGTAGTTAAACTTTTAACCAAGTAGTTGAATTTTCAATGAAAAAGAATGAATTCTAAATAAAAAGCGTGAATTCTCTACTAAAAACATGAATTTCTTTAAAAATTAGTTAAAATTTTAACCAAATAGTTGAATTTTGGATGAAAAAATGAATTCTCAATAAAAAGAGGTTATTTTCTACTAAATTATTGCATATTTAATTCGAAAATATAAATTTTCAATAGAAAAGGTAATTTTGTATCAAGCATCTAAATTTTCAACCAAAAGCGTGATTTTTCTACCAAGAAGATTTTTTTCTATGAAAAAAAAAGAATTTTCAACTAAAAAAAGATCAATTTTCAACAAAAAATGGAATAGTTTCATTTTTAGTTGAAAAAATGAATTTTATATTAAAAAACAACGCATTTTCAAGAAAATGGTTCAATTTTTAATGAAAAAGAATGAATAGTTGGAACTGAAATTGATCCAGAATAAGAATAATTTTCAAAAATAAACAAAAGAATTCAAATTTTTCTTGTAAATGGGAATTTTTAAATTTAAATAAATTCCGAGCTGGAATAGGGAATTTTTTAAAAGAATGAATTCTAATTCTAAGTTGAAATGGAATATTTTCGAAAATATGAAACAATTTAAAACAACTTCTAGATTTCTCAAGATTTGGAATAAAATTTCGAAGAATTTAAAGAATTGTTAAATTATTTAAAATTAAAATAATTTAATTTTTAATTTGAACGGAGAATTTTCAAATTTTAACCAATTCTGTGCTCGTACTTGAAAATTTTAAAAATGAACGAAATTCTGAATTGAAACAGGAACTTTTTCCAAAGAATTCTAATTTTGCGTTGAAGCAGGGAATTTTCAAATTTTAACCAATTTTTAGTTGAAACTGGTATTCATCCAGAAGAATTCTAATTTTTCTTGAGACAGGGAATGTTAAAATTAACATAAATTTCGAATTGGAACAGGGAATTTAAAAAAATAATTAACTCTAATTCTAGTTTGAAATGGGATATTTTCGAGAAAAAAATTAAAATGATGAATTGGAACAGGTAGTTTTAAAGAAAGATTCTAATTCTTAGTTGAAAAGGAGAATTTTCGAAAAGAATTTAAATTTTGAATTTGAATCGGGAATTTTCAATTTTTAACCAATTTTGAGTTGGAACTGGAATTTATCCAGGAGAATAACAATTCTGAATGTAGAATTTAATTTTTTAAACAGAATTATAATTC
>NC_046661.1:145701018-145708255 GCF_010883055.1 Belonocnema kinseyi | reverse complement strand
TGAAAATTAATCTTTTTTGCGAATAATTCATTGTTTATTTGTTGAAAAATGATCTTGCTTGGTAGAAAATTAATCGTCTTGTTAGAAAATTCATTTTTTTTTGTTGTTTAAAATTTCAAGTAATTCAATTAAATATTGATCATTTTAGTAATTAATTCATATTTTTTGGTGAAAAATAAAACTGCTTGTTTAAAGCTGAAATTATATTTTTTTTCAAAATTAATCTTTTTTTTTGTGCGGAAAAATAATTCGTTTAACTGAGAATTTAACTATTCAATTTTTGGTTGAAAACTGATCTTTTTTAGTTCAAAGTCCAACTGTTTGATTGAGAATTAATCTATTTGTTGGAAAAATCATTTTTATGGTAGACAATTCATCTTTTTAGTTAAAAAATCAAGTATTCCAATTTAATATTCATCACTTGAATTTTAAACTAAGAAGATTAATTTTCTACTACAAAGACGATTTTTCGAAAAAATACGCGAAATTTTATTAAAATATTTGCATTATCAAATATAAAGGAAAAATTTAAACCCAATAGTTTTACTTTATACTAAAAAAAAAAAGACTAAGTTTCAACCAAAAATGGAAGAAAGAATGTATGAGTCGATATGTAATTCATAAAAAAAGGACGAATTTTCAACTAAAATCGATAAATTGTCAACCAAAAACAGAATAGTTGAATTTTTACTTTAAAAAAATGAATTTTTAACAAAATTCAAATTTCAAAAAATATTATATACAAAAAATTAAGCACGTTATCGAAAAAATTTCCAGACTTAAAAAATAATATCCTGGCAGTTTGAGGTTTTTTTGGTAGAGTAGACACCCCATTTATATAAAAATCTAAGATCTTGTATTTTGAAAAGGACTTACAGAGTCCTTGAGGACAGGCATTGGTCGATGGTCCCAGTTCGATAATTGTCACGGCTTCTTGTCCGGGTTCTTCAGGCGGACAATAAAGCAGAGTAAGATTCTCCTTTTCCCCGAGCATGATCGATCGGTCGGTGATGAAAATTCCACGAGAAATTTGCTGATCGCCGGTCGAGGCGACAATTTCTGGTGGCAAGTGGCCCTGACCGACGACCAGGTGCTCGAGAGCGAGTCGCTGCTTCCCGGTGATAATGGCTTTGCACTTGTCCTCGCCGACAACAAGGCCATCGAGCTGCCTTTTCAGGCAGTAAACTCCACCGAAAACTGCGCATAATCTGGAATTTGGGGATACATTTTTCGATGGCCGTTGTCTTCATATCATTATAAATAAAATGGGAACAATTAGAGGGTGGCCGTTTTAATCGAAGAAAAAAAATTCCGGTTATTTTTCGATTCGCAAACATTTTTCACGGTTAATAAAATTAAAAAATTTTAACTCTAACTTTTCCATTTGAAGTGATAAAAAATTAACGACAAATTAAAACACTCCAAGTGGAATTCTTGAATTTTTAATTATTTAAGATTGAAGTAGAAATTGTAACTTTTATGAATTATAGAGTATAAAGATTCAAATTCAGTTATAAAAATATAAATTCACGTTATTATTTTCACTGTTCTTAATTAAAAAATCAATCAATGCTCTTTAAAATTTTCAAAATTATACTTTTTAAACAATTTTAAGCTAGAAACTTAAAAAATTCATTATTTTTTTAACTAGACACTTGTTAAAAATTATCTTTTTTGGTCTGAGATTTACATTTTAATTAAAAATTCATCTCTTTGGTTGAAAAATTAACTGGTTGAAAATCATTTTTTTTTCTTGTAGTTGAAAAGTAATTGTTTTAACTGCAAATGTAACTAATATATTTTTACTTGAAAATTAATCTTTCTTTGTTAAAAATTCATGAATTTTGTTCCAAATTAAAAAATCAATCAATGCTCTTTAAAATTTTCAAAATTATACTTTTTAAACAATTATAAGATAAAAACTTAAAAAATGCATTATTTTTTTAACTAGACACTTGTTAAAAATTATCTTTTTTGGTCTGAGATTTACATTTTAGTTAAAAATTCATTTCTTTGGTTGAAAAATTAACTGGTTGAAAATAATTTTTTTCTTGTAGTTGAAAAGTAATTGTTTTAACTGCAAATGTAACTAATTTATTTTTACTTGAAAGTTAATCTTTCTTTGTTAAAAATTCATAAATTTTGTTCCAAATTAAAAAATCAATCAATGCTCTTTAAAATTAGAAGTTAAATTATTTTTATTTGAAATAGTTTAAACTTCCTTGGAAAGATTAAAAATTTTATTTCAAAATCTTTAGGAATCTAGGAATTTTGTACATTTCTTCAAATTTAAATTTCAAAGTTGAACTACTTTGTTAAACATTCATTATTTTGGTTCAAGATTCATGATTTTATTCAAAAATTCAGTAGTTAAAAATTTAACTACTTTTTTAAACATTACCTTTTTCGTCTAAGATTTACATTTACGGAAGCCTAAAGCTAAACAATTTTCCACTTAAGGTAATAAAGGCTGAGCTGCAAATGAAAGGACTGAAAGTGGAACTGTTAAATTTTGAACTTTTAAAATTGAAATTTAAAATGTTTGTATTCAAATGCTCAATTTTTTATGCGTCTAAAATTGAAGGTAATAACATTTTTCAACATAAAAAAATATAAATCCACGTTATCATTTTCAATGCTCTAAATTTAAAAATCAATCAATGAACTTTAAAATTTTCAAAATTATATAATTTTAAGGAATTTTAAGCTAGAAACATAAAATTTAAAAAAAATTTAAATGAACACTTCTTAAATTAGAAATTCAATTATTTTCTTTTTAAATAGTTTAAACATCCTTGGAAAGCTTCAAAATTTTATTTCAAAATCTAGACAAATTTAAAAGTTGTTTAAAATTTGTTTTAAATTTAAAATTATTTTGGATTTTTTTTCAAAACTTCTAAATATCTGTCAAAGTGAATTGAATTTTTTCGGACAATTTACAGAAAATCCTGCAAATCTTAGAAAATTTCTTTACAATTTGGATGTATAAATAACAATTGAATATTTATTATTTGTAGGCGAAATTCGAGTAATTTTAAGAGATATGTAGAAGTTTTTAAAAGATTCAAACTTAATTAAAACTTGAAATGATAGCTTAATATAAAAAATGTCGATTTTCGCAGATTTTAAACAAAAAACAATTAGATTCTTTTTAAGAATTGTGAAAGGCTTCAAAAAAATAAAAAAATTTTGTTAAGATTCCTAGGAAAATTAAAAATAACTTATCATTTTGAAAAATTATTCTAAGAGTATATTTAGAAAGTTTTTCAAGGATTTAAACAAAATTTTCAAAAAAGATTCTGGAAGATTTTAGGAAAACTTTCTAAAATTTGCATGATAATTTTCAATCTTTTTAAAACTCCTAAATATCTTTTAAAATTACTCAAATTTTTTCTACAAATTTCGTAGAAAATTTACTTTTTGTTGTAATTTATATTTTGGGCTGAAAAATGAACTGAAATCTTTTCTGGATGAAAATTCAAGTTTTTTTTTTAAATATTGTTTTTTTTTTAAATTAAAAATTTATCCTTTTAAGAGAAATTGTATCTTTCTTGGATGAAAATTACCACTGTTTGTTTGAAAATTAACTTATTTTGTTAACAAATGCTCCTTTAAGTTCAAATTTTTATTGTTTTGTTGACAATTGAACTATTTTGTAGAATATTTACTTTTTTGTTTAAAAAGTACATTTTGGTTCTGAAAAATGAACTGAACTCTTTTTTGGATGTAGGTTCTACTTGAAAGAAAAAATGGTCGTATTTTTCATCTTTCTTGGATAAAAATGTAACTATTTGATAGAAAAATCCAACAATTTTGTTAAAAACTCTTTTTTTTTTTATAAAAAATTAGTCTTGTTGAATTAAGAATTCGATTTTTTTCGTTGACTTGTTTTTTATTGTTTACAAATTCATGTTTTTATCGTAAAAATTCAACTAATAAGACTCTCCAATTGAAATAGTTTAATTTTTAACGTTCAAATCGAAAAATTATAAAATTCTAAACTGGTTCCAAATCGTTTTTTAAAAATCATTAATTTATATTCACAGTTGATCAACTAAAACTGTTTTTTTAAATCAAAAATCTTCTATTTCAAACACTTCTAATTTTTAATTGTCCAAGTCTAAAACTACATTTTAAAAATCTTCAAATTTTAAACGTACGTTTAATAATTAAAGTCTGAAAAGAACATTTTTTAATTTTTTAATTACGCATTGTAAACTGAATGATATCATAATTGTAAAAACTAAAAATTCAACTAATTATTAATAATCGGTTGAAATTAAAGTTGGACAGATTTTTTTCTAACCCGATTGGTAAAATTCCAGGCCAAAAAATAAATTCACTGTCATTTCCTGGCGATTATCTTTTTATTTATAAATTTAATTATTTGGGTGAAAATTTAACAATTTTTTTTAAAAGACATCCTTTTTGGTTGGAAATTCAATTTTTTTATTAGAAATTTTCATCTTTTTGGGCTAAAAATTCAGCTTTTTTTTTAAACATTAATTCTTATTTAAAATTCTTATTTTTGTGTTGAAAAGTCATTTGAAATCTTTTTGGATGAAAATTCAACTCTATTTTTGAAAATGTGTATTTTTGCTTTAAAAATTCACCTATTGTTGTAGAATTTTCATTTTTCTTGGACAGAAATGCAACTGTTTTGTTGAAAATTTCACAATCGTGTTAAAAATTCATGTTTTTTTGGTTAAAAATTCGATTATTTAGCAGAAAATTGACTCATTGTTTACAATTCTTATTTCGTTCTTGAAAAGTGAACTGAAATCTGTGTCGTATGGAAATTTAAGTATTTAATTTTTATTTAATTCATATGTTTTAGAAAAAATATCATATTTCTTGAATAAAAGTGCATCTGTTCGGTTAAAAATTCAACAATTTTGTTGAAAAATCATAGTTTGTCTTTGAAAATTCTGCTGTTTTGTTAAAAATTTAACCATTTCGTAGAGAATTTACCTTTTTTTTTGTGGCGCTGAAAAATGAACTGAAATGATTTCTGGATGAAATTACAACTATTTTTTTAAAAATATTTTTCTTTTTTTAATTAAAAATTCAGTCCATTATTGTTTTGTTGAAAATTTTACTATTAAAAAAATTTAATTAGTTAAATTAGTAAAATTATTTAAGAAAATAATAATTTTGAACGGAAAAAGAAAGAAATTTTTAATAAAAAAAATTTTAATTGCAACTAAAAAAGAAAAAATTTTACCAAAAATGGAAGCCAGTTAAAACATAATTTTTTTTTCTTTAGAAATTATATTTTCCTGCTGAAAAATGATCTGAAATCTTTTCTGGATGTAGGTTCCAATTTTTAAAAAAATCGTCGTTCTTTATAAAGAATTTCTCTGTTTTAGTACAAATTTCATCTTTCTTGAATAAAAATGCAACTATTTGGTAAAAATCCAAAATTTTTTTGAAAAAGTCATCCCTTCTTATTAAAAATTAGTCTTATTGAATTAAAAATTCGATTTTTTTCATAGAATCTTATTTATTGCTTACAAATTCATGTTTTTGAAAAGTTAACTAAAATTATTAAAATTACCTAAATTAATTAAATTGAACTAAATGTTAAAAAATGTTGTTGGTTTTTTTTTAAATAAAAAATCTTTTATTTCAAACGCTTCTAATTTTTAATTGTCCACGTCTTTAAAACTGCATTTTAAAAATTAAAGTCTAAAATCGAAAATTTGTAAAGGGAAAGATTTTCGAATTACGCATTCTAAACTGAATGATATCATAATTGAAAAAGAAAACAATTCAACTAATTATTAATAAACGGTTAAAATGAAAGCTAGACATTTTTTTTTTTTTTCAAAAACTTTCTGAAATTTCCGGTAAAAAAAATAAATTCCCTGTCATTTCCCGATTTTACGGTCCAGTGGCCACCCTGAAAATAACTGTTTTCAGAGAAAAATTCTTGAAAAAGAGCGTCAGCGGCATCTTTAAAAAAAATATAAATAAAAGAGGGACAATTGAAAATGAAAATCTTCAACTAACCTGCAGAAGCATTGAGGAAGTTCTCCACTTCCATACATCGGCCACAAGAACGGAGTATTTCCATATCTTCCGAGACTGTTAAGGAAGTGTTTGGTGCGATTGACGCCATCCCTGCAGGAGGTTTCATCGGTAGCCATCGCGATTGCTTGCATCACGTAGTGCTTGACAACCGGCGTCAGATTTTTCGTATTTAGGTACTCTATGAACGTCTTGTCGCGGTATCCTGTACACAAAAAAAAGGACATTTGTGTTGTTCATTCGTGAGCGAGAGACACGCTGATGATGATTCAGAATCTCATTGTTTTCCATCTAGGGCTCTCCATCGAATCGCACATAGAATATTAATCGACAATTCTAATAACAGGGGGGGGGGGGCGTTTTAATACAGAATAAAATTAAAAAATTTCCCGGTCATTTCCCGATTAGCACAAATTTTTCACGGTCAATGATATTGAAAAAATAGTAAAAAAGTGAAACTCTTTAAATTTAAATAATGAAATTTAAATCATGAAAGCTACTAACATTTTTCAACTGCACAATTTTAAATTAAATGCAGTTAAACTGCCAACTTAAAAAAATGTTTAACTTTTATAAATTGTAGAGATAAGATTTAGATTCAATTCCAAAAATGTGAATCGACATTATCATTTTTAATGCTTTAAATTTAAGAATCAATCAATGAATTTAAAAATGTTCAAAATTATATCATTTTAAGCAATTTGAAAATCTAATTCCAGCTCTGAATTGGTTAGAAATTGAAAATTTCTCTGATTAAATCCGAAATTTTAATTCTTTCCGGAAATTCTCCATTACAAAAAAAATTGGATTTTTATGTAAAATGCCCTGTTTCAATACATACTTGAATTTTTTTCGAAAATACCTCGCTTCAACAGAGAATAATAATTTTGTTTAAAAAAATCAATTTTCCATTAAAAACTATTATTCTCCTGGTTAAAAATTGAAAATTCGTTGATCAATTTCAGATTTTTAATTCTTTAAGAAAATTCTTCATTTCAACTCGGAAATAAAATTTCTTTTAACAAAATTTCTGTGCAAATCAAGAATTTTAATTCTTCTCAAAAATTCTCCTTTTCAACTAAGAATTAGAATTTTTTTCTAAAACTCTAAAATTCTCTCAAATATAAATTTTCTTTGAAAGTACCTCGTTTCAAATCAGAATTATAATTCTGTTTAAAAAATTAAATTCTACATTCAGAATTGTTAT
>NC_046661.1:145691630-145700918 GCF_010883055.1 Belonocnema kinseyi | reverse complement strand
TTAAATTTTCTGTTAAAATCATTATTTTTCCACCACAAAAAAGAAATATTTATTTCAAAAACAAATATAATTTAAGCTTTAACCAAGTAGTTTTATTTACAAACAAATAGATGAGTTAATTTTTAAAATGATCAATATTTAATTGCAAAAATTGAATTTTTAGGCAAAAAAATGAATTTTCTAACGTGACAATTAACTTTTTGCCAAGCAAGACAATTCAAAAAAATTAATTTTTAACAAAAAAGTTGAATTTTTAAGGAAACTAATAAATTTTCAGCTAAAAAGATGAATTTTCTACCACATAGACGATTTTTCAACTAAATACAAAAATTTCATCAACATATTTGCATTATTAGTTTTAAAAAAATTATTAACAAAAAAAGATGAATTACCAACTAAAAAAAATTCAACCAAAAAGATTAGTTTTTGAGAAAAGAGTCGAATTTTAAAATAAGTAGTTTTATTTTCAAATAAAATGATGAATATTTAACTGGTATACTTGAATTTTCAACTTAAACAATTAACTTTCTATCACAAAGAGGATTTAAAAAAAAATGCATTAAAAAACTCAATTAAACGGTTAAATTTTCAACTGAAAAATATCAATTTTCAAAATAAACTAGAATTTGAACTTAAAGAGATAATTTTTCATACAAAAATTTTAGACAGGAAGATTAATTTTCTATCAAGCAAGACGATTTAAAAAAAAAGGATAAATTTTTAACAAAAAAGTTGAACTTTTAATTAAAAAAGACCATTTTTTCAGCCAAAAAATTGAATTTTTGAGACAAGAAATCAATGTTGAAATAAGTAGTTTTACTTTCAACTAAAATGATGAATATTTAATTGGATAACCTACATTTTCAACTAAAAAGATCAAATTTTCCATCACAAAGACGATTTTACAGCAAAATACATTAAAATTCTCAATAAAAGGGTTAAATCTTCAACTGAGAAATATCAATTTTTAAACAAATCGCTGAATTTTGAACTAAAAAATATCAGTTTTCAACAAAAATTTAATAATTAAATTTAGAAATATTTTTTCACAAAATAAAAAACAGATTAATATTTAACACAAATATAGTTTAGGTTTTAAACAAGTAGTTTTATTTTTAACGAAAAAAAAATGAAATAATTACTAAAATATACATTATTTAATTGGAAAAATTGAATTTTTATGCAAAAACAATGAATTTTCAAACAAGACGACTAATTTTCAAACAGGAAGATTAATTTTCTGCCAAGAAAGACGATTGAATAAAAAATGAAATTTTAACAAAAAGTGGAATTTTCATCTAAAAAAAAAAACATTTTCAACTAAAAAAAAAAAAAAAAACAGTTTTCAACCTAAAAATTGAATTTTTAATGTAAATAATGACATTCGAAATAAAATTATGAATCTTCATTTGGAATACATGAATTTTAAACGAAAAAATGAATTTTTGATGGAAGAGTTCAATTTTGAAATGAATAGATTTTTTTTTTCTACGAAGAAGATGAATTAATTACTAAAATGATCAATATTTAATTACAGTACTTGAATCATTAGGCAAATAAAAATAAATTTTCAAACAAAGCGATTAATTTTCGAAAACAAAAGTTAATTTTTTAAACTAAAGACCCAACTATTTTTGAACAAAAAATAATTATTTTTCCACAAAATAAAAAACACATTAATCTTTAAAACAAATATAATTTAGATTTTAAAGAAGTAGTTTTATTTTTAACGAAACAAATGAATTAATTACTAAGATGAGCAATTATTTGATTGCAATACTTGAATTTTTAAGCAAAAAAAAAATGAATTTCCTAACAAGACGATTAATTTTCTATCAAGAAAGAAGATTTAAGAAAAATGTATTCAAAAAAGAAAGTGGAATTTTCAACTAAAAAAACAAAACAATTTTCAACCAAAAAATATGAGTATTCTAACATAAAGACGATTTTGCAACAAAATACACAAAGTTTGATCAAAATATTTCCATTATGAAATATAAAGACAAATTTTTAACTAAATAGTTGAATTTTCAACTAAAAAATGTTATTTTTTAACCAAAAATTGAATAATTAAATTCTCAGTTGAATGAATTATTTTTCAAAGAACAGAAAAGAAAACAATTATTTTAAAAACAAATATAATTGAATCTCTAACGAAATAGTTTTATTTTCAACCAAAAAGATGAATGAATTACTAAAATGATCAATATTTAATTTAAAAGATTGAATTTTTAAATAAAAAATGAATTTTCTAACAAGACGATTAATTTTCATAAAGGAAGATTTATTTTCTAATAAGCAAGATGATTTTTCAACAAATAAACCATAAAATTAAAAAAAGTTGAATTTTCAACTAAAAAAAACAATTTTGAACAAAATACGTGAATTTTCATCAACATATTTGGATTAGTAGTAAAAAAGGCAAATTTTTAACAAAAAAAGTTGAATTACCAACTAAAAAAAAATTAACCAAGAAGATTAGTTTTTGAAAAAAGAGTTAAATTTTAAAATAAGTAGTTTTATTTTCAACTAAAATTATGAATATTTAACTGTAATACTTAATTTTTGGACTAAACAGATTAATTTTCTACTACAAAGACGATTTTTTAGCAAAATACATGAATTTGCATCAAATTATTTGCATTATTAAATATAAAAAGACAAATTTTGAAGAAAAAAAGGTGAATTTTCAACCAAAAAGTTGAATTTTTGAGAAAAGAGTTCAATTTTGATATAAGTATTTTTATTTTGAAATAAAATGATAAATATTCAATTGGAATAATTGAATTTTTAACTTTCAAACAAATCGATCAATTTTGAACTAAAAAATATCATTTTTCAACCAAAAATTGAACAATTAAATTCTCAGTTGAAAGAATTATTTTTCAAGCCACAAAAAAAATTTATTTTAAAAATAAATATAATTTAGGCTTTAACTAAGCAGATCTATTTTCAATTACATTACTTGAATCATTAGGCAAATAAAAATGAATTTTTAAACAAAACTACTAATTTTTGAACAAAAAAGTTAATTTTTTAAACTAAAAAACCAACTATTTTTGAACAAAAAATATATCGATTTTCAAGGAAACTAATGAATTTTTCAAATTAAATTATGAATCTTCATCTGGAAGGATGAATTTTTAACAATCAATTTTTAAACAAATCGCTGAATTTTTAACTGAAAAATATCAGTTTTCAAACAGACATTGAATAATTAAATTCTCAGTTAAAATAATGATTTTTTCACAAAATAAAAAACAGATTAATCTTTAGAACAAATATAATTTAGGTTTTAAACAACTAGTTTTATTTTTAACGAAAAAAAAATGAAATAATCACTAAAATATACATTATTTAATTGGAAAAATTGAATTTTTATGCAAAAACAATGAATTTTCAAACAAGACGACTAATTTTCAAACTGGAAGATTAATTTTCCGCCAAGCAAGATAAATTTTCAACTAAAAAAAAAACAATTTTGAACCAAAAAATTGAATTTTGAAGGACACTAATGAATTTTCAACAAAAACCAACTAAAAAAAATCAACCAAAAGGATTATTTTTTGAGAAAAGAGTTGAATTTTAAAATGATTAGTTTTATTTTCCACTAAAATGATGAATATTTAACTGAGATACTTGAATTTTCAAGTAAAAAGATCAATTTTCAACAAAAAATTTGAATTTTAAACACAGCTAATGAATTTACAAATAAAATTATGAATCTTCATCTGGAATAGATGATTTTTAAACAAAAAGATGAATTTTTGAGAAAAGAATTCAATGTTGAAATAAATAGTTTTATTTTCAACTAAAATTATGAATATTTAACTGAAATACTTGTATTCTCAAACTGAGAAGATTAATTTTCTATCAAAAAGAACGATTTTTCAACAAAATACATTAAAATTCTCAATCAAAGAGTTTAATTTTCAACTGAAAATGATAAATTTTTAAACAAATCGCTGAATTTTGAACTAAAAAAGAACAGTTTTAAACCAAAAATGGAATAATTAAATTCTCAGTTAAAAGAATTATTTTCCCACCACAATATAAAAAGATTTATTTTCAAAATAAATATTTATCAATATTTAATTGCATTACTTGCATTTTTAAGCAAAGAAAAATAAATTTTCAAACAAGACGATTAATTCTCAAACAGGAAGATTAATTTTCTACCAAGCGATATGATGTTTCAAGAAACAAAAAATTAATTTTTAACAAAAAAGTGGAATTTTGAATTAAAAAAGACCAATTTTGAATTTAAAAAAAATTATATTTTTAAGGTAACTAATGAATTTCCAACTAAAATTACAAATCTTTATCTGGAATAGATTAGTTTTAAACAAGAAGATGATTTTTTGTGAAAAGAGTTCAATTTTGAAATAAGTAGTTTTATTTTCAACTATAATGATAAATATTTAAATGAAATACTTGAATTTTTCAACTTAAAAGATTAATTTTCTACCACAAAGTCGATTTAAAACAAAAACATTAATTCTCAATCAAACGGTGAAATTTTCAACTAAAAAATATCAGTTTGCAACCATAAATTTAATAATTATATTTTCAGTTGAAAGAAATATTTTTTCACCACAAAAAAAATAATTATAAAAAAAAAAAAAATAATAATTAAACTTTTAATCTTTTCTGTTAAAAATTTGTTCTTTTTGGTTAAATTCCATTGTTTTTGCTTAAAAATTTTAATATTTTTTGGTTGAAATATCAATTAATACATTTTTTCTTCCGAATTCATCTTTTTTAAATTAAGATTTAATTACTTGATTGAGAGTTACTCTTTTGTTAAAAATTCTTTTAACTTGTTAATTATTTAAAATTATTTTTAATAGGTATTTTTAGTAGAAATCAATATTCTTGGTTGAAAGTTCATCTTTTTGAAGAAAATTTTATTACAATTTTAGATAAAATTTATTCGTTATGTTAGAAAGTGTAACTTTTTAAAAGTTTTTTTTTTGTAGAAGATAATTTTTTAAAATGGAGATTTAACTAATTCCATTTAAATATTGAAAATGATCTTTTTATCTGAAATGTAATCTTATCTAAAAATTATTCTTCTCGGTTAAAAAATTAATTTTTTATTTGGTCAAAAATTAATTTTTTCACTGAAAATCTAACTATTCCAATTGCAGTTTTAAGTATTTTGTTGCAAATTGTTTTTATTTTCTCGTTGATAATATTTTTTCCACTGAAAACAACTTCAATATTTGGTTGAAAAAGTATCTTTTTTAATACAAAATTTTGACTTTTTTCGTAGAAATGAATTCTCTGGGTTGAAAATGAATCTTTAAATTGGAAATTTAATGATTTTAGTTAAAAACTCATTATTTTATTGGAAAATGTAATTATTGTTTATCTTTTTCTTTTTGAAAATTAGTTTCGTTTCTGTGGAAAATTATTTTTTATTGCCGAAAAATGCAGCTATTGTAATTGAAAATTTACATCCTTTTAGCTGAAAATTCATCTCTTTGGTTAAACATTTCTTTCTGCCTGAATATTTAACTGTTCAATTGTTAGTTGAAAATTTAAAATTTTAATTTAAAATTCATGTATTTTATATGAAATTTGTATTCTTTGGTAAAAATTAATCTTATTGCTTGAAAATTGATATTTTGTAGTTTAAAATGAAACTAGTTGGTTAAAACTTTGTCATTTTATATTTGATAAAGCAATTTTTTTATTAGTGGTAGAAAATTCATCTTTTTAGTTGAAAATACAACTACTTATTTCAAAATTTAACTCTTTTCAAAAATTAATGATCTTTTTGTTTAAAATTTATTCGAGATGAAGATTCATCATTTTAGTTGGAAATTAATTAGTTTGGTTAAAAATTCAACTTTTTGGTTGAAAATTAGTATTTTTTAATTGAAAATTAAACTATTTAGTTAACATTTTGTCTTTATATTTGATAATTCAAATATTTTGATGAAAATTCATCTAATTTTTTGAAAAATTATCTTTGTGATAAAAAAATTTATCTTTTTAGTTGAAAATTCAAATATTCCAGTTAAATATTTATCATTTTAGTTGAAAGTAAAACTATTTATTTCAAAATTGAACTACTTTCCCAAAAATGCACCTTTTTGGTTAAAATTTACCATTTTAGTTGGAACTTAATTAATTTGGTTAAAAATTCAACTTTTTAGTTGAAAATTCTACTTTATTGTTAAACTTTTTTGGTAGAAAATTAATCTTCCTCTTTGAAAATTAATTTTTTTGTTTAAAAAATTTAATTTTTGGTTAAAAACTGATATGTTTTAGTTCAAAATTTAGCAAATAAAAATAATTATTTCAAACTTGAACTCTTATCGCCAAAAATGAATTTTTTCGTTTAAAATTTATCTATTCCAGATGAAGATTCATAATTTTATTTGGATATTCATTAGTTACGTTGAAAATTCTTTTTTTTTTTAAATTGTTTGTTCTTTTATTATTTAAAAATGTTTTATTATTTTTAGATGAAAATGTTTTTTTTTCAGTTGAAAATTCCACTTTTTTGTTAAAATTTAATTTTTGTTTAATCGTCCTTATTGGTAGAAAATTAATCATTTTGTTTGAAAATTAGTCGTCTTGTTTGAAAATTCATTGTTTTTGCATAAACATTCAATTTTTACAATTAAATAATGTATATTTTAGTAATTAATTCATTTTTTTCGTTAAAATAAAACTACTTGTTTAAAAATTAAAAGATATTTGTTTTAAATATTAATCTGTTTTTTTTTTATGTGGAAAAATAATTATTTTAACTGAGAATTTAATTATTCAATTTTTGGTTGAAAACTGATATTTTTTAGTTAAAAATTCAGCGATTTGTTTGAAAATTAAAATTTCTCAGGTGAAATTTTAACCGTTTGATTGAGAATTTTAATGTATTTTGTTGAAAAATCGTCTTTTTTGTAGAAAATTCATTAGTTTCCTTAAGCATTCAATTTTTTGGTTCAAAATTTGTTTTTTTTTTTTTTTAGTTGAAAATTCAACTTTTTTGTTGAAATTTTATTGTTTATTTGTTTGAAAATCATCTTGATTGGTAGAAAATTAATCATCATGTTTGAAATATAATCGTCTTGTTAGAAAATTCGTTTTTTTTTTTGTTTAAAAATTCAATTTTTTCAATGAAATATTCATCATTTCAGTAATTGGTTCATATTTTTGGTTGAAAATAGAACTACTTAGTTAAAGCCTACATTATATTTGTTTTTAAAATAAATTTTTTTTGTGCCTTGAAAAATAATTCTTACAACTGAGAATTTAATTATTCAATTTTTGGTTGAAAAATATTTTTTAGTTCAAAATTGATCGATTTGTTGTAAAGTTAGAAATTTAATTATTCCAGTTGAATATTTATCATTTTATTTCAAAATAAAAGTACTTATATAAAATTGAACTCTTTTCTCAAAAATTCAACTTTTTGGTTGAAAATTGTTTTTTTTTTTTTTAGTTGAAAATTCAACTTTTTTTCTTCAAAATTTGTCTTTTTATATTTGATAATGCTAATAATTTGATGCAAATTCATGTATTTTGCTAAAAAATCGTCTTTGTAGTAGAAAATTAATCTGTTTAGTCCAAAAATTAAATATTCCAGTTAAATATTCATAATTTTAGTTGAAAATAAAACTACTTATTTTAAAATTTAACTCTTTTTTCAAAAACTAATCTTGTTGGTTAATTTTTTTTTAGTTGGTAATTCAACTTTTTTGTTAAAAATTTGCCGTTTTTTACTAAAAATGCAAATATGTTGATGAAAATTCATGTATTTTGTTGAAAAATCGTTAAGTATTTTTTTATTCATTTGTATTTTGTTCAAAATTGTTTTTTTTTTTTAGTTGAAAATTCAACTTTTTTTAAATTTATTGTTTATTTGTTGAACAATCATCTTGCTTATTAGAAAGTTAATCTTCCTTTATGAAAATTAATCGTCTTGTTAGAAATTTCATTTTTTTTATTTAAAAATCCAATTTTTGCAATTAAATATTGATCATTTAAGTAATTAATTCATCTTTTTGATTGAAAATAAAACTACTTGGTTAAAAGTTCAATTATATTTGTTTATAAATAAATGTTTTTTTTCTGTTCTTTGAAAAATAATTCTTTCAACTGAGAATTTAATTATTCCATTTCTGGTTGAAAAATAAAATTTTTTAGTTGAAAATTCAACTATTTGGTTAAAAATTTGTCTTTATATTTCATAATGCAAGTATTTTGATCAAACTTTATGTATTTTATTGCAAAATCGTCTTTATGGTAGAGTATTGATATTTTTTAATTGAAAATTGTTTTGTTTTTTTAGTTGAAAATTTGTTGTTCATTTTTTAGTTGAAAATTCCACTTTCTTTTTTCAATACATTTTTCTTAAATCTTCTTCCTTGATTGAAAATTAATCTTCCTGTTTGAAAATCAATCGTCTTGTTAGAAATTCATTTTTTTTTCTTAAAAATTCAAATATCTGTTTTTTTGTGTGAAAAAATAATTCTTTCAACTGAGAATTTCATTATGTAATTTTTGGTTAACAATTTTTTTCAGTTAAAAATCCAACTTTTTGATTGAGAATTAATTTATATTTTTGGAAAAATCGTCTTTGTCGTAGAAAATTCATCTTTTTAGTTGAAACTTCATTAGTTTCCTCAAAAATTCAATTTTTTGGTTCTAAATTGTTTTGTTTTTTTTTAGTTAAAAATTCAATTCAATATTGATCATTTTAGTAATTGATTCATATTTTCGGTTGAAGATGAAACTACTTGACTAAAACATAAATTATATTTGTTTTAAATATGAATTTTTTTGGCGTGGAAAAATAATTTTTTAAACTGAGAATTTAAGTGTTCAATTTTTGATTGAAAAATTATATTTTTTAGTTGAAAATTTAACTATTTGGTTAAAAATTTGTCTTTATATTTGATAATGCAAATATTTTAATCAAAATTCATGTATTTTGTTGCAAAATCATTTTTATTTATTTATTATTATTATATTTATTATTTTTATATATTTAATTATTTTCTTTTCTCAAAAATTCATATTTTTGTTTAAAATTAATCTATTCCAGATAAAGATTTATCATTTTAGTTGGAAATTCATTAGTTCTCTAAAAATTTCAATTTTTTATTCAAAATTGTTTAATTTTTCTTCGTTGAAATTTTTTTTTTTATTTGAAAATTCCACTTTTTTTTTAAATACATATTTTTATTAAATTGTCTTTCTTGGTAGAAAATTAATCGTCTTGTTGAAATTTTTTTTTTGCAAAAAGTTCAATTTTTGCAATTAAATATTGTA
>NC_046661.1:145678673-145691530 GCF_010883055.1 Belonocnema kinseyi | reverse complement strand
GAAATTCATTAGTTATGTTAAAATTTTAATTTTTAGGTTGAAAATTGTTTTGTTTCTTTAATTTAAAATTGTTGTTAAAAATTCCACTTTTTTAAAATACATTTTTGTTTAAATTTTCTTTCTTGGTAGAAAATTAATCTTTCTGTTTTAAAATTAGTCGTCTCGTTTGAAAATTCATTTTTTTGCATAAAAATTTCATTTTTGCAATTAAATATTGATCATTTAAGTAATTAATTCATATTTTTGGTTGAAAATAAAACTACTTGGATAAAACTTAAATTATATTTGTTTTTAAAATGCATCTTTTTTTTTTGTAGTGGAAAATAATTTTTTTAACTGAGAATTTAATTATTCAATTTTTGATTGAAAACTGCTTTTTTGGTTCAAACTTCAGCGATTTGTTTGAAAATTGATTTTTTTAAGTTTAAAACTCAACTATTTGGTTGAGAATTAATATATTTTTTTTTCGAAAAACCTCTTTGTAGTAGAAAATGAATCCTTTTGGTTAGAAATTCATCTATTATTTTGAAAATCGAAATTTCTACTCGAAAAGTTAGGAATTTTAAGCGGTTTAAATTTAATTTAATATAGTGCCCGCATTATTTGACCTAAATCAGCACTAAATTTTAAGTATAACTTGATAAATAAAAATTTGTTTGAATTGCTATCCAAATTCATAGACTTTAGAGACAAATTCAAGAAATGATTAATTATATTTCAAGTCTTATTTAATTCACTATTTTATCTCTCGTGTTAAAATATTTAAGAATATCTTCTAATATTAATTAAATCCCTAGAAAACAAAAACAAAAAACATTATGATAAATTCGCGAAATCTGAAAAAAAAAAACTTGGAATTGCGAGTGATTTTTTCAGGATTTGAGTAGACACCCTGATCGATGATTAATCGAACCTTTATTGCTGCGAGATTTACCGATCTCTTTATTATTATTCCAGTCATGCTGCACATGACTTGCAAACGGACGAAGACGGCGAAAGAAGACCTCGAATTTGTCGTCAAGAAGTTCCTGAAAGTGGGGGCTTTGGAGCCCAATATTAGTCGCAGTCCCACGGATTCGCACACCCAGACTGTTTCACCTGATAAAAGACACCTAACGGTATTAAAAAAAAAAAAAAAAACTTTTTCAGGATGGCAAATTGACCGGAAAACGGAAAAAGACTCGGAATTTAATTTTAAAAACTGGGAATTTACTTCTGATCGTGGCAGAATTCAAATTTTCATTATTTTTAATTATTTTGCCCAATTTAGAAAGAGCCGGTACTTGAAATCTTTGCCTACTTTTAACATAGAATCTTTTACAGACGGAATGGAACAGTATTTCAAATAAAAATTTAAAATTTATGAATTTATATTTAATTTTTGATGGAGATTTTTTGACCGTGGAAATTAATTAATAGTTTTAGATGTTAATTTTGTTTGTCTTCTTGGTCTAAATCAATATTATTTGAATTTTCAAAAGGAAAAATGTCTTTTCTAAAAGAAAAGATTAAGATTTTAAGATTAAGATGAAGATTTTTAACAAAATACTTGCAGTTTCAACAAAATAATTTAAATTTTAACATATTATTTGTGTTTTTAAGCTAAAAAGATAAATTTTCAACATAAAAAGTGTCATAGTTGGTATTTCATGCAAAAAAGATTAAATTTATGCACACAAAAAATAAATGGTTTTAAAATCAAAAAGCCAGAAAATTAATTTTCCACGAAACTGATGAATTTTTACCCAACAAAAATAAAATTTCAAATCAAGAAAATTATTATTTTTGTCACCAAAAAAGGATACTTTTCAGCAAAAAATATGAATTTTTAAAAAATTGGAAGTTACATTTTTATATAAAAAAGTAACTTTAAACAAAAAAAGAAGCTATTTCTACTAAACAGTTAAAAATAAATGTTAACCAGAAAGAGGAATTTTCAACTAAAAATATAAATCTTAAAAAAAAATGATTTATTAACAAAGTGATTTAATAAAATAGTTTAATTTTTTTTACAAAATTGTTTAATTTTCTAGCCAAAAACATGAATTTTATACAAAATAATTGAATTTTCAACCCAAAAATGTTCAAAAAAGTTCATTTTATTCTGAAACAGATTAATTTTCAAACAGAAAATTACAATTGTAAACAAATAAAGGTTAAATTTCTACATGAAGAGATGAATTTTTAAACCAAAAAAATAAATGTATTTTCAAAACGAAAAATATGTTATCCAAGAAAGAAAAAAATTTTAGTCAAATTGTTGAATTTTCAAGAAAATACTTAAAATTTCAGAAAAAATTACTTTTCAACAAAAAAAAAAGAAATTTTCAGAAAATTAATTAAATTTTTAACACAGTTGAATTTTCAATATAAAAAAATAAATTCCCATAAAAAGGGTCATAGTTTATATTTCAAGCCAAAAAAAAAACAAATTTATGTAAAAAAAAGTAGTTTTTAAAACCAAAAAGACAAATTTTCAAGAAATAAAGATTTTTCACTCAAGACAGAAATAAAATTTCATCTGAATTGTTGAACCTTCAAGCCAAAAGACGAATTTTCTCTAGAAAAATGGAATTTTCAAACAAAAAATATTACTTCAGAAAATAAATACTTTTCCACGAAATTGATGCATTTTTACAAGACAAAAATAAAATTTAAAACCAAGAAAATTATAATTTTTTCACCAAAAGAGGAGACTTTTCAATAAAAAACATCAAACTTTAAAAAATTGGAAAAGTTACATTTTCAAATAAAAATTAATTTGAAAGAAAAAAGTTAATTTTCTTTTAAAATTGTTAAATTTTCAACAAAATAGTTAAATTTTCGTTAAAAAATTAGAAAAAAAATGTTTAAGAAAATAATTAAATTTTTAACATAATAGTTGCATTGTAAATCTAAAAAGATAAATTTACAAAACGACGAATTTTCATCAACAAATAAAGTTTTTTCACTCGTTTATCTAAATTGTTGAATCTTTAAGCCAAAAAATTAATTTTCCACGTAACTGATGCATTTTTACCCAAAATAAATAAAATTTTAAATAAAAAAGATGATTATTTTTGTCACCAAAAAAGGACTTTTCAACAAAAAATATCAATCTTTAAAAAGTTGTAAAAGTTACATTTTCAGTTAAAAAATTAATTTTAAACAAAAAAAGAAGGCTTTTCCAATAAACAGTTAAAAATAAATTTTAATCAGAGAGATGAATTTTCAACTAAAAATATAAATCTTCAAAAAAAATGATTTCTTAACAAAGTGATTCAATAGAATAGTTGAATTTTTTAACAAAATTGTTGAATTTTCGAGCCAAAAATATGAATTTCATACAAAAAAGTTGAATTTTCAACCCGAAATTGTGAATTTTCAACAAAAAGGTTAATTTTCTTCTGAAACAGATTAATTTTCAAGCAGAAAATTTCAGTTGTAAACAAATAAAGGTGTAATTTCTACATGAAGAGATAAGTTTTTAAGCCAAAAAAATCTCAGTCAAATTGTTGAATTTTCAAGAAAATAGTTAAAATTTCAGTAAAAAATTACTTTTCAAGAAGAAAAAAAAAAGAATTTTCAGAAAAATAATTAAATTTTTAACACAGTTGAATTTTCAATATAAAAAGATAAATACCCAACAAAAAGTATAATAGTTTATATTTCAAGAAAATATATCAAATTTATGCAAAAAAAAAAAAAATAGTTTTTAAAACCAAAAAGACAAATTTTCAACAAATAAAGGTTACTTCAGCAAAAACTTAATTTTGTACGAAACTGATGCATTTTTATCAGACAAAAATAAAATTTAAAATAAAAAATTGTAATAATTGTAATTTTTCCACCAAAAATATTTTCAGTTAAAAAATTAATTTTAAACTAATTTAAAATTTAAAAATAATAATAATTGTATAAAAAAGTAGTTGAATTTTCAATTAAAAAATTTGTTAGCCAAGAAAGAAAAAAAATGTCAATTAAATTGTTGAATTTTCAACAAAATAGTTAAATTTTCGGTAAAAAATTACAAAAAAAAAATTTTGTCAAGAAAATAATTAAATTTTTAACATAATAGTTGCATTGTAAATCTAAAAAGATAAATTTATAAAACGACGAATTTTCAACAAATAAAGATTTTTCACTCAAGAAAGAAATAAAAGTTTATCTAAATTGTGGAATCTTTAAGTTAAAAAATTAATTTTCCCCGAAACTGAAGCATTTTTACAAAAAAAAATTCAATTAATAAAGATGATTATTTTTGTCACCGAAAGAGGAGACTTGTCAACAAAAAATATCAATCTTTAAAAAAATGGAAAAGTTACATTTTCAGTTAAAAAATTAATTTTAAACAAAAAAAGAAGTATTTTCCACTAAACAGTTAAAAATAAATTTTTAAACTAAAAAAATAGATGAATTTTCAAATTAAAAAAATTTGTTAGCCAAGAAAGAAAAAAATACAATCAAATTGTTACATTTTTAACAAAATAATAAAATTTTCAGTAAAAAATTACTTTTCAACCAAAAAAAAGAGAAGAATTTCCAGAAAAATAATTAAATTTTTAACATATTAGTTGAATTTTCAATCTAAGAAAATAAATTCCAAAAAAAGGGCCATAGTTTATATTTCTAGCAAAAAAGATTAAATTTATGCAAAAAGAAAAATAGTTTTTAAAAACAAAAAGACAAATTTTCAACAAATAAAGAATACTTCAGCAAAAAATTGATTTTCACCGAAACTAATGCATTTTTACCCAACAAAAAGAAAATTATTATTTTTCTCACGAAACGAGGAGACTTTTTAAAAAAAATATCAATCTTTAAAAAATTGGAAAAGTTACATTTTCAGTTAAAAAATTAATTTAAAAAAAAACAAGACTTTTCCGCTAAACCGTTAAAAATAAAAAATAAAACATATTTCAACAAAAGAGATGAATTTTCAACTAAAAATATAAATCTTGAAAAAAAATATTTCTTAACAAAATGATTCAACAAAATAGTTTAATTTTTCTACAAAATTGATGAATTTTTGAGCCAAAAATATGAATTATATACAAAAAAGTTAAATTTTCAGTTAAAAAGTTACGTAAAAAAAAAATATTAGATCTGTCACAAAAAAGAACTTTTAAGAAAATGAATTAATTTTGGTACCAAATTTTTGAAATTTCTAGCCGAATTTACGAATTGAAAAAAAACTTTAAAAAAAAATTTTGAATTTTCAGTAAGAAAAAAATTTAGCCAAGAAAGAAAAAAATGCCAATCAAATTGTTGAATTTTCAACAAAATAGTTAAATTTTCAGTTAAAACTTCCTTTTTAACCCAAAAAAGGAATGTTCAACAAAATACTTGATTTTTAACAAAATAGCAAAAATAATAATAATTTTTAATCAAATACATTTATTTTCAACCAGATAGTTAATTTTTTTACAAAATTGTTGAACTTTAACTAAAAAAGGTGAAATTTCCATAGGGAAGAGATGAATTTTTAAACAAAAAAATGAATGTTTAACAAAGTAGTTGATTTTCAACAAAATAGTTTCATTTTGAGTTTAAAAAAATACTTTTTAATAATAAAAAACGCATTTTCAACCAAATAAATACATTTTTAACCAAATAGTTAATTTTTCTACAAAATTGTTGAATTTTCTACAAAACTCTTGCATTTTTACCCAACATAGGTGAAATTTTAAACCAAGAAAAATATTATTTTTTCACCAGAAAAGGAGAATCTTAAACAAGAAGGTCAATCTTAAAAAAATTGTAAAAGATACATTTTGTAGTTTAACTTTTACCCAAGTAGTTGAATTTTGAATCTTCTATCCACATTTTTTTAAAATCTTAATCAAAAAGATAAATTTTCACAAAAAGATTTCAGTTGATTTTTCACGTTCAGAAGATGAATTTTTAAACAAGAAATAATCTTTTACGAGAGAATTTTAATTTTTATCTAAAAAAGATTCCAGTTGACTTTTGATGATTAAAAGATAAATTTTTGAACAAAAAATAAATTTCTGAAAAAAAAAAAAATGATTTTTCAATCGAAAAAGATGAATTTGTATGAAGATATTTGAATTCTCCAACAAATAGTTGCATTTTTATAAAAAAAAAGATGAAGTTTGTATTAAAGCAGATGAATTTTTAATAAAAAACGAAATTTTGTTGTTTAAAGTTATACTTTTATCCAGAAAAGATTTCAGTTCATTTTCCAACACCAAAATATAATTTCTAAACAAAAAATCAATTTTCAATGATATAGTTGAATTGTGAATAAAATAGTCGCATTTTTATTCAAGAAAGATGCAATATTTCTACTAAAAAATATGAACTTTTAATTTAAAAAGAAAAATTTTCAAAAAAAAAATAGTTTTCACCCAAAAAAATTTCATTTGACTTATTATCAGCAACAAAATATGAATTAAAAAAAAAAAGGTTGATATTCAAGGAAATTAAACTACTTGCGTTTAAAAGCTCATCTCTTTTGTTAAAAATTTTTTTCATGATGAAAGATTCGTAATTTTAATGGAGAATTCATTCTCTTTTTAAAAATGTAACTACTATGTTGAAAATCAATTTTTCAACTAAGAATTTAACTTCCAGTAAAAAATTGAACTATTTTTCTGAAAATTCGATTTTTTTTTGTTTATTAAGATTTATATTTTGAACGGAAAATTCAACTATTTTATTTTTGGTTGAAATTTGATGTTTTTAGGCTGAAAATTCAACTATTTAGTTAAAAATTTATATTTTTTATTTAAAAATTGATTATTGTTTAAAAATTCTTGTGAATTGTAGAAAATTAATTTTATTAGTTGAAAATTCATGTCTTTGGTAGGTATAAAATTCAAATATTCCAGTTGAAGATTCATAATTTTAGTTGAGAAATCATCAGTTTGGTTTAAAGTTAATTTTTTTTAAATGAAAATTAAAACTTTTAACTTTGAGTTGAAAGTAGTCATTTTATAGTTCAAAATCGAATAATTTGGATGTAAATTTGTCTTTTTAAATTAAAAATTTATTTATTTCGTTTAAAATTCGCGTATTTTATTGAAAAATTGCTTTTTTCTGGTAGAAAGTAAAGTTTTTCGGTAAAAAAATTATTTTTTTCTTTGAAAGTTAATCTCCTTGTTTAACAATTCTTCTTTTCGATTGAAAATTCTAAGATTCCTGTTAAATATTCATCATTTTAGTTGAAAATTAATATTTTAGGTTAGAAATTAATTTACTTGGTTTGGAAAGCAAACTCTGTTGTTGAAAATTAATTTTTTTATGGAAAACTGATCATTTTAGTTAAAAATTTATCTTCTTGGTTAAAAAATGAGCTATTTTTTGATTTTTTTTTTGTTTGAAAATAATTTTTTGCTTAAACTTAAAATGAAAATACTATTCCAGTTAAATATTCCAAGAATTTAGTTTTTTAGTTTTGGTTGATGCTTTATGTTTTTAGTAAAAATTATTTTTTTTATTGTTGAAAGTTTAACTATTTGAAATTAATATTAATTTATTGTTTTAGAAAACGGTTAGAAAAATTTTCAATTAATTTCTTTCTGAAAATGTGTATTTTGGTGTTTGAAAATCCATCTCTTTGTATATAATATCTTTTTTGGTTGAATATTCAACTATTTTGTGTAAAATACAATATATTTCGGTTTTAAATCTTAAGAATTTTAATTGTTTCAAATATAGATTTATCACTCAGAAAAGAAATAAAAGTTTAGCTAAATTGTTGAACCTTCAAGCCAAAAGACAAATTTTCTCTTGAAAAATTGAATTTTCAAACAAGAATTATTACTTCAGCAAAAAATTAATTTTCCGCACGACAAAAATAAAATTTAAAACCAAGAAAATTGTAATTTTTACACCGAAAGAGGAGATTTTTCAATAAAAAAACATCAATCTTTAAAAAATTGAAGAAGTTACATTTTCAGATAAAAAATTAATTTTAAACAAAAAAAGAAGGCTTTTCCATTAAACAGTTGAATTTTCAACAAAAAAGTTAATTTTCTTCTGAAACAGATTAATTTTTAAGCCATTCTGTTTTTAACTAAAAAAAGGTGAAATTTCTTCAGGGAAGAGAATAATTTTTAAACAAAAAAAAAAAATGAATGTTTAACAAGGTAGTTGATTTTTACAAAATAGTTGAAGTAAAGTAAAATCCGTCTTTAGCCAACGCCTACTATAATAATTTTCAGGATTGAAAAATTTACCGTGAAATTGATTAATTAATTTTACGAAAATTAATGCACATAGCTTGGGCCAGGTTTTCTTGTAGCCGGACTAATTAAAAAATGGGAAAATTAAATTTTTGCTAATAATAATAATAATAATAATAATAATAATTTGTTTGTGATTCTAGGAGGGAGAGCAGGCGGCCAAGGACATTGAAGATCTGAAACCTCACACTATGTGGTCCCTCTATTTAAATCTGCCAGCTTCAGATATTAAATTGAGCAACTCCGCTCCCAGCAACGTTCATCTTTGTTCGGGTCCCGATCTAGACCTCGATTTCGACTTTGCTGTCAATCAGGTAAATTTTTTTTTTTTATCAAAAGGAATGATTTATTTACTTAATTCAGATGATTCAGGCAAGGTATAGGCAACTGGAAAATCTGGAATTTTTAAAGAGACGCTTTATATGCCTTGTGAAATCGCAAACCTCTCTCTCTCTCTTTCTCATACAATATGATACAATACCAAATTATATAATACCGTATTATAAAATATGATAAACCATAATGCACCAAATGTTGTCATTTGAAGTTGCAAAAACTGAACTACAAATTAAAACACTCAAAGTCTGATCATTTTTAATTTTAAACTTTTAAAATTAACACATCGTTCAATAAGTCCCGAGACTAACCCAGAGATGGTGCTAGTAGTACCAAACTAGCCACGTTTTCCTAAAGTGCGAATCTTCACATGAAACGTGTAAAAATTTCACGTCGATTGGACCACAAACAGCAGAGTTATCGAGGTTAGAGTAAAGTCACTTTGTAATTTGTTTGAAAAATGGAACAAAGCGAGTTTCGCGTGTTGATTAAACATTGTTTTTTAATTGGTAAAAACACCGTAGAAGCCCAGCAGTGGCTTGAAAAACGTTACCCGGACTTCTCTCCATCCAAATCAACGATTTGTCGTTGGTATGCTGAGTTTAAACGTGGTCGTATGGACACAAACGATGCGGAACGTTCGGGTAGGCCATTGGAAGCAGTTACATCGGAAAATGTGAGTGAAGTTTTAAAAATCGTAATGAAAAATCGCAAAGTAAAGGTCCGTGAGATTGTAGAAATGACACAGATATCATCTGGAAGCGTATTTACAATCCTTCATGAAAAATTGAGCATGAAAAAGGTTTTTTACAAGTGGGTGCCGCGATTGCTTTCAATGGAACAAAAAAAGCAACGTATCGACGATTCAAAGAGCTGTTTATCGCTATTTACTCGTAATAAAAAGGATTTCTTGCGTCGATACGTGACCATGGATGAAACATGGATACATCATTTCACTCCGGATTCACTTTCGGCGCAAGGCTGGCGAAAGCCGCCCAAAGCGTCCAAAAACGCAGCAGTCTGCTGGCAAAGTCATGGCGTCTGTTTTTTGGGATGCACATGGCGTCCTTTTCATTGTCTACCTGGAAAAAGGTAAATCGATCAATAGTGCACATGAAGAAGAAAAAAATCCTTTTTCACCAAGAAAATGCACCATGACACAACTCCATGAAAACAATGGCAAAAATCAACGAGTTGGGCTTTGATTTGCTTCCCCACTCCCCGTATTCGCCAGATTTAGTCCCTAGCGACTACTGGCTCTTTGCTGATCTCAAAAAAATGTTCCAGGGAAAAAAATTTGGCTCGAATGAGGAGGTCATTGCCGAAACTGAAGCCTATTTTGAAGCAAAGGATAAATTTTTCTATAAACATGGTATAGAAATGTTGGAAAGGCGTTGGAAAGATTGTATCACTCTAAAAGGAGATTATGTTGATGAATAAAAATTATTTTTGAAAAAAATGTTTTCGTTGTTAGTCTCGGGACTTATTGAACGATATGTTAAATCTCTATATTTGTTATTCAAATGTTCGAAGATTTACGCGTATAAAATATAAAGTTCTATTACTTTGTTATGGAAAATGTCGTATTTTCGGTCAAAAATGCAACTGTTTGAAAGATAATCTTTTTGGTTGAAAATTGAACTGTTTTATTAAAAATCTGTCTTTTTTCAAAAGTAATTTATGATTTTAAATGATTTCCTAAAGTTTCGAAACATAACATGAAAGATTTCAAAGCAACATTTTTCATTATGACAACATCACAACATATTAGAAATAATTTTAGTAAGTTGAAGGGATACATAGAATAAAGCAAAATTGATATTTTTAAACATTTCCAATCAAAAATTGAGATCTATTTTTTAGTTAATTCTCTATTTATTAATTACGAAGAGTTATTACAGAAAATCACTGTAAATGTTAGTTGTTTTAATACTAAATGAATTTTACATTGACTATGTTATAAACAGATGTAATTATAACTTAACCCTAATAATAAGAGATAAAAATATTTGTTGTAGTCATTCTTTAATAACTAAACATTTTAGTCAATGCTAATACCGAAGAAATTAAAACTTACGTCTAAGAATTTTTTATCAATTAGAATACCAAAAAAGTTGACCAAAGATATGTTTCTCAAAACTAACAACTGTCATGTTAACCACATTATTAACGATTAAACTATATGTGTAAATATGTTTGAACAATTAAATAAAGATGGGCACCATCGTGTGCCGAAATGTCTTAAACAATTGTAATCTAACTCAATTAATTTTTACTCGCCACCATAAATTCTTATAAATTAGAGTTGAAACAGATCCGAACTTTAAAGAATGACAGCACGGTATGGCTTAGTGTCTTTATTTATTGAATTTAGAAGAAATCTTTGAAAACGAAACTTCAAAAAATATATTTCCAAAAATCAGTGTGATCGGCTCATTACAATTGTAGAACAAAGTAATAAAAAAATGGAAAAGAGAGAGACAGTAGAGTCAATCGTTGTCACAGTTCTCTTTATAGACTATAATGTATATAGACATGCCTTATATAAATAATTATATACTTTATAATTTGAATTTATAAAAAAAATATGAAAATTTGGTTTAAAAATGAATTAACTATTTTCACTTCAAACACCCGCTAATCTTTGTAAACCCTAATTTTTTCCATATAAGTGTCTTTAAAAAATAGTTTTAATTTGTTAAGAACTATATAATTACATAATAAAATGATGATAATTATTATTAATTACAAAGATATTACAGAAATAAAGTTTTGTTCCATGCATTTGGGGAGGGGCAAAAATTTTATTTTTGAATTAAGATTTAAGTTTATCAAAAATATATCTTAACTTTATAATTATTATAATTACATACAAAACTATATCCCAATAAAATAAAGTAATTTAAAATAATAGTCTTGATATTAAAAACAGTCCATTTTTACATCCATAATAACCAATTTTTGAATATTAAGAGTTTATAAAAATTGTTAAATGGACCTAGATAATTTATAATATTATCAAATCTAGCAGATAAACAAAAAAATAAATAAATTACAATTAAAACTCCTCGGACAATATACTTGACAGAGGTTTTGTATAACTTAAAATCTTTAAAACTAAGAAATTTTAAATACTATTAATTTGAATCATTAAACATTTATACTAATTTCCAGCAGTGACTGAATTGCTAACTACAGGCCTCGGACTCACCACACTCTTAAACTATTTTAAACTTTTTTGAAACAATGACACTATTTTTCTAATATTTCGAAAAAATTACACGAAATACACTATTTTCAGATTGAAAAAGTCCAATTTTCAACTAAACAAATTAATTTTCAACAAAATGCATAAACTTTCATCCAAATAGTTGAATTTTCAACTAAGATCAATTTCTATAAAAAAGGGCGAATTTTTAACAAATTACATACTTTTTCTACTAAATAATTTGAACAATTGATGTGATTATAGTATAAATTTTAATTAATTATTTTTGCATTAAATTTTTTTCTAAATAAATAGTTTCCTTTTGTAATAAAAAATATCAAATTTTACCACAAAATAAAGAAGTTAAATTTTCATTGGGGACAATTAAATTTGAATGAAAAATAAAACAAATTTGTGCAAATCATTTTAATTTTCTATGAAATATGTAGTCGAAATTTTAATCTAAAATAATTATATTTAGAGATTTTTCAATTAAAAAACAAAATTAAAAATTTTGAATGCTTTCAATTTATTTAGGATTATTTATTTTTTATAAAGAAATTGATAAGTTTATAATTGGAATTTTCAAACCTTGAATCGCTTCCAGTTGGAAATTATTTTTATTTAAAAGTTAAATGTTTTTGATCACTCTATTTTGAACGGTTTAATTAGCTTTGAATTTTTAATAATGAAATTTAATACAAAATTTGCATTATTAATGTTGTAAAAATTCATTTGTAAAGAACTATGCGCACTTAGTTAAAATTTTGAAAAACTTTAAACCAAATCCCTTTTGTTACAAGTTCCGTTAAGTTATACCAGAAAAAAGGTCCTCCAAGTTCAACTTTCAGATTCTGGATCACGCTGCACCTGTGGATTGTGGAAGGGTTACGGTCACGGTAAATTGCGTCTCGCCGTCGTTCATGCCGGGGGATCTGAACCTTTTACTTGAATTTCCAATTTCAATTTCATTTTTAATTTATAAGGTGAATCAAAGGGGGAGGGTCGGTAAGGCCGGTTTTTTGCCTAATTTATTTTTGGACCAAAAAATTTGAAAAAATCATGGTAGTATCTTATAAGTATCCCGAGTCGATTGCACGCTAAACGGACTACCCTCCACCCCC
>NC_046661.1:145666786-145678573 GCF_010883055.1 Belonocnema kinseyi | reverse complement strand
CTAATTACGAATCTGGCATCCGTTGAACTCTATCGCTTCAGGTTCAAGGTCATTTTAAGGTCATTTGAAGGTCAAATCGAGAAAAAACGGTAAAAAAATTAACACAAAATATGTTATAGATTTTTGGGGTCGCTGATTACGAACCTGGTGTCCTCTGACCTTTATCGCGTCAGGTTCAAGGTCATGGAAATGACATATTTTTTTTATTTTTTCAGCGTTTTTTATCGATTTGACTTTCAAATGACCTTGAACCTGACGCGATAAAGGTCAGCGGACACCAGGTTCATAATCAGCGATCCCAAAAACCTATAACATATTTTTTAAAAATTTTTTTACCGTTTTTCTCGATTCGACCTTCAAATGATCTTCAAATGACCTTGAACCTGAAGCGATAGAGTTCGACGGATGCCAGATTCGTAATTAGCGACTCCAAAAACCTATAACGTATTTTTTTGGATTTTTTTACCGTTTTCTCTCGATTTGACCTTCCTGATCGCGATAAAAGTCAAAGGACGCCAGATTTGTATTCGGCGACCCTGAAAACCATAGTAAACCCGAGCTAACCTTAGAATACATGTTTAAGAGTGTCAAATCTCTCGAAAATACAGTTGGTGGGTAGTGGTGTTTCCTATATTTGTAGGGGGTGGGGATGGCTGGGGGGTGGAGGGTAGTCCGTTTAGCGTGCAATCGACTCGGGATACTTATAAGATACTACCATGATTTTTTCAGATTTTTTGGTCCAAAAATAAATTAGGCAAAAAACCGGCCTTACCGACCCTCCCCCTTTACCTGCAAATTAAAGCTGTCATAAAAGTTTTGAAAAGGAGGAAAAATTTGGAAAATTTGGAATGAAAATTCATAAAAAATAAAGGAAAACGAATGGCGCCAAAATCTTTTTCTTTGTTTTTATCTTTCTACTTTATCTTGTACAAACTTTAATTAAAGATTAAAAAATAATTTACCTAAGTTGCTGGAAAGAATTTGGTGTTGGTTTTATGAAAAAGTTTAAATGCTTGTAAATGAAGCGCGGATTGAAGCTACTGTGATGTTAGTTCAACTATTTAATAAAAGCTTTCAAACTTCAAAGCGTTCATACAAACATTTTTATATATAGGCGATTTTAGAGTTTAAACAATTCCAGTAGAGAGGCATTGAAATTGGAAACTAAATTGAATATTTCAAATTAAAGCTTTCTAAAATTAGCAAAATCTAAACTTTTATTTAATTAGAAAAGTACGATTTAACGTGACAATTGATTAGACCAAATTTTCTAAAATGAAAAAATAGATTCACCTTTATTTTACAGTTCAAAATAAAAAAATATTTCCATTTTTAAACTTCAAAATCAAATTATTTTAAAGGTACGTTCAAAATACAAATTAATTTTGAATGGGAAATTTTTTATTCGAAAAATGTTCCAAAAAGTTCAACATTCCAAGCTCGGTTTGAAAAAATTTTAATTGGAAAATTGAATAATTTCTTTAATGTTTAATGGTATCAATTTTAAAATTTTGAACTTACACGGTAAGTGCTAAATGCTCCACTTTTCCCTATTATAAGTTTAAATTTTGCAATTAAAATTGAAATGGTTGAATTTCAAAAAGAATAATTTACATTTTAAAAATTGTTAATTTCTGAACGATTATAAGTACTGAAAGTAATCAAAATTTCAAGGGTTTAGGTACAAAAAAGTGTTATTGATAAAACACTTGGCGACTAATTTTTTTTTTTAGATTTAGATGAATCTCGGATTTGTTTAAGTTTCAAGTTTCTTAAGTATAGATTTCTGAATTTTTTAAATATTTCCCATGTAAAACTGCTTTTTATTTCGAACTTTATCTTAGAATAATTAAGTTTTCAAACTTTAGAACTGAAATTGTTTCCATTTTGGATGATAAGAATGAAGGTAAATTTATTTTTTTATTTTACAATAATGTTTCTGCTCAATTTTAATGTTAGATCGTCATTTTTTAATTTAATAAATATTCAGATTTCTAAAAGTTCAGAAGCTTTTACTCTGAAATATTTGATTTAATTTTCAATTTTATTAGTCAAATTTCAATCGCTTCGAATTAAAACGTATTGAATTCAGAAATTTTCCATTTAAAATTATTGAATTTTAAATTTGCAAATCATCAAAATTGCAGATTTTTCATTTTTTAATATTAAAAATCAAACTTTTACAGAAAAAGTTCCAAACTACAGATTTAAGCATTTTTTAATCCAATATTTATTTATTAGATTTAAAAATTTTTCATGACAACTCTTAGAAATTGTAAATCATTGAATCATAAATCTATTGAAATGTAGGAATTCTTAATTTTTTTAAATTCTTAATTAAAAATTCTTTAATTTTGATGATTTAATATAAAATTTTCTTCTTTTTAAAACAGTTAGAATTGAAAAGTTGACTCTTCATTTCCGAAATCATTAAAAGCATCAAAAGCTAAAAATTTTAATTTATGAATCTTCAAAATTCAAGAGATTTTATTTGTACGTTTTCAAAATTTAAATGGTCAATCTTTTAAATTAAAGAGTTTCTTAATTTTGAGAGTTTAGAATTAAAAATTAGGTAAGTTTTTAGTTTTAAAATTAAAAATTCTATAATTTTCACAATTTTTATTTGAAATTTCTTAAGTTTGGAATTTTTAGAATTGATAACTTTAACTCATCTTTAAAATAATTAAAATATAAGGATTTTAGTTTATATATCTTCGTCGATTGTAACTCTTGCACACTACATATCGTTCAATTAACATTATTTTAAAATTCAAGGGTTTTTGGTTTTGATAATTTGCAATAAAAAATCCTGTAATTTAAGTTACTTACTTTAAAAAATTTTTTCTTTTTGGAAGTTTCAAAATGGAAAATAATACCACTAAAATATTCTGTTATCTGTATTCAAATGTTAATTTCTGTCTTTCTTTCTAGTTCTTGCTTGCATAAAATCTTATATTAAAATGGAAGATGCAAGTTACTGAAAGTTAATTAAAATTAAATTTAAATTTAAATTCAAATTCAATTGAAGGGGAGGTAGCTATTTTAATATTTATTTAAATGTATGATTAGTTATTATATTTAATAGCACTTTCAATTAAAACATTCATTTCATTTGGACAATTACTCCTAATAATAATTATATACAATAATAACAATAATAATTATTCTGTTTCAATAGTATTATGTACATAAAATTGTACTCACTGATTAAATTAAATTAAATGAGAACAAAAATTAATTGAATTTGTTCCCGTGCAATAGGACGAAAATCGTTTACAATAAATATATATGGAGAAAGAAATCTGCTTTAGAATACAAAATACTTGTCACTGAAATCTCTCCTTCAAATTTTAATTACAAAAATTTATTTTAATTTTAATATGCTCACCTTCTATTTAAATTGAATTTTTATAGTTCAAGTAAACTAAAATTTGAATAGTAGAATTTGACAATTGTCCATTTAAATTTTTCTTATTCTTATTATTTCATTTAAAAAATAATGAAATATACCTCATTTTTATCTAAAAATATTTCCATTTTCTTTAATTATTATAAAACTTGCAATAAAATATAGCAATTGGTATATTTGTGAATTTGTGTGAAATATATAAATATTAGTAATAAATGTTAAAACGTTTATATTTATTTTTATATTATTAAATAAAACGCTGATATATTTTTTTTCTAATTATATTTCATTTTTGGGAAGGATAATGTCTTCCAAGCCCGGCGCGGCGGGAGGTATAATGACCGTGAAGGGCTAGGAACCAGTCGAACGACAAGATTTATTAGGGCCAGTTTGACCTAGTTTTTTGACTGCCACTGGCAGCCAATGCAGCCAATGCAGCCAATGGCTGCCTTTTGGTGAGTCCTGTACTATATGATGCAGTACGATACAATATGGCAAATTATGATGCAGTATGGTACAATATTATAGAAAATCATACAATATTAAATGATATAATACACTATTATTAAATATGGTACAATATGATAGAACATCACGTAATATGATGGAATATGATACAAAATGATGTAATATGGTACTTTAATACAGTATTATACAATATAATGCGATATGATTGAACGTAATACAATATGATAAAAATAAAAAACATTATCATACAACACGATGCAATATGATATAGTATTATACAATATCATACGACACGATAGTATACAATAATGGATGATACACTATGATGAAATAGGGAAGAAAATCATACAATATGATACATCATAATACAATATGATGCAATACGATATCGTATAAAATAATATTATACACTATCACACTATATGATACAATATGATACAGTGTAGAAAATTATGATACAATATCATATAATATGATTGAATATAAGACAACATGATGAAATATGGCACAGCATGGCACTGTATGATACAATATGATGTCATACAATATGATACAGCATAATACAATATAATGTAACAATATAACAATGTAACAATATGATATAATATAATATGGCAGATTATGATAAAGTACGATACAGTACCATACAATGTGATACAATATTATATAATATGATGGAAAATGACACAGTATGATATAATATGGAACAGAACAGTACTGTATGCTACAATATGATACAGTATCATGTAATATGATATAATACTGAACGATATGATACAATACGATACAAACTAATGCAAAATGATACATTATGAAACAATACGATAAACTATCACACTATATGATACAATGTGATAAATATCGTTGTATATGATGGAATATGATACATCATAATGCAACATAGTACTGTATGATACATCATTACGCAATATAAAACGATATGATAAACATGATACAATATGATATATTAGAATACAATATGATACATCATAATACAATATGTTGCAATACGATGCTATACGATAAAATGTGGCAAATTATGATACATTTTGATTCAATACCATACAATGTGATACAATATCATATAATATGGTGTAATATGATACAGTATTATCGAATAGAATCTGCTATGATACAATATAATACAATATGATAAACCATGATACGATATGATACACTACGATACCATGTGATAAAACACGGAACAATATCATACAATATGATGCAATATGACACAGTATCATACAATATGGTGCAAATTGATACAATATGATATATTAAATTACAATATGATACATTATGATACATTATAATACAATAGTATGAAATACGCTACAGTATAAAACAATACAATACACTATGATACAATGTGATAAAATATGGAGTCATATCATACAATATGATACAATATGATACATTATCATACAATATTATGCAATTCGATACAGTATGAACCAATATGATACACTATTATATTATATGACACTGTATCATACGGTGTGACACGGATCAGTATGATGCACAATCATGCCATATGTTACCCGATTACCCTATATAATACATTATGATATAAAAGCATGCAATATAATATATAATAATAGAATATGATGGAATAGGATACAATACGAAAAAATAGCATACACTATGATGCAGTATGACGTCTCAAGTTAAACTATGATACATTATTGGGGTGGCCACCAACCCGGGAGAATCGGGAGAAAACCGGATAAAATCGGGAGACAAAAATTACTCGAGGAGATTTCCGGTATTTCATAATTAATGCGTTTTGTAATTTTTTCAAAGTGTCCAATTAGAAAGCATATTATTTTCAAAGTTTTTAGTATAATTAAAATGTAGAGCTTCACAAGGTTTCCCATTTTGAATGTCACTTGATACTACATGATATGATACTTATTAATAATATATTTATCATCTTTAAAATTTCTATAACTTTAGTTTAAAATTATGGCTTTGAACGTGCTATTATAAAACAGTTTAATCTGAGGCCTTGAAACTAAAGTTTTTCATACATTAATTTTTAGACTAATTCTCGGTTGTTTCAAATTGGAAAATTTCGCAATATTGTAGTTTTAAATTCGAATAATTATTCAAAATGACAACTTCATTTCGCTATTAAATATTCAAAAATTCATAATAAAGGCCTTGATAGTCAGTTTTGAATTGGATAATTTTAGACGTAAATATAAAGCAATTTCTAATTGCAACGCTTAAAATGGTACAATTTCAAAAATGGAATCATATTGCAGCATTCTTGTTGTTTTTATTTATTTGAATTTTCAAAGTAATATCTTTAAATTTTCCCATTTTTTGGTGAAAACTTAAACTAATAAATCATTTCAAATTGGAAAATATTCAATTGGAGAATTTCAAGAGTTAATAATAGTTCTAAAGAAAGTTTTGATATTAATAAATTAGAAATTGGGTTTAAAATAACAAAAAGACAAAAATTAAACTATGTAAATAAAATTGATACAGGAATAAACGCATCATTTCGGTAATTTTTTACGGTTAAAATAATTTTAAAGTTCTGAATTTACATGTTGAACGCTCAATTTTAATTTCATGTTTAATGTTTTCCATTTAAAATTACTATTTAGTTTGAAAGTTTATTTAGTGTAATTCAATTCATTTTTTATTTTATAAAAATTCATCTAATTTGCTTAAATGTCACATTATAATTTCGTTATGTAGTAACAATTTAAAATTCTAGAATTTCATAAGCTTTGACTTTTAAAGATTCAATTTAGTTTTCAAGATTAATTGTCAAATCTTGATCGCTTTCATTTTAGAATTGTTGAAATCCATATATTTTCAATTTTTAATTATTTAACTTCGACCGCTTTTAAGTATAAATCGTACAATTTCAATTCCTCTGAATTTTCAATGATTTAATCTTAAAATATTCAATTTATACGCTTTTTAAAATTGCCCTATTTTCTACATTTTTAATCTGAAATAAATCAATTTCGTAATTCTTCAATTTAAAATAAAATTCTTTACTTTGTAGGGCTCCAATATAGAAATTATACAATATCATTCCTTTTTCGTATTAAATTGTCCAACATCGTGTAATAATTTTTTTATTTCAGAAGCCTCCAATTCGAAATTATTAATTATTGTTACATTTTTTAAAAATGTAAGGTTAAAAAATTGGTTTTAAAATTTATTTCTAAATTTGCATATTTTTCATATTCAGAAATAAAAATCCAGATACATGAACGCGCGATTTGCGCGCGTCAAATTACTTTTAGTGCGTATTAAAAGGCATCTTTGCATTTTTCTTTATCAGACACAAAAATTTCGTTATGCTACTTTTATGATTAAAAGTCAATTGATTTTTTGAAAAAGTGTTTGCTGATGCTTATCAATTTCCGCAATTGACCATATATGTGAACAAACTATGTTTCGCAAAGAGATTAAATTTTTTTATAAATCGGGAGAAATCACGAATATTTACCGGGAGAACCGGGAGAAATCCGGGAGACGGAAATTTGAAAAATAGTGCCTACCCTGATTATGGCACACTATAAACATTATGATAAGCTATGTTTTTCTATGATGAAATATAATACAATATAATATAATATAGTACTATATAATTGATTTTAATATCTGTGTGCTGTTTTTAAAATGACGAATTTCCTTTTTCGAAACATGAAACTTTTTTGAAAAGTGTCGCAATTAACTACACTTGCACCGTCGTTAGAGCATTATACGTTTCAGTGCTGCTCTCTCTCTCACTCTCACTCTCGTTGTACTCTCTTACTATGCGATCTACTCAAAACTCATGATGATTCTTCGCAAAAAATGTCAAATTTAATCCATCAAAGTTTCACTTCTGCCCCGTGGCATCACTGCCTTACACTGTTTATGTTAAAAGAATTCAAAGAAAAACCACTTCAATTTACATCATATGAATTTATCACTTCTGTTGGGCATCCCGCGATGGCTCACTTGTTTTTTTTTAAATATATTGTGTAAACACATTGCTCGGTACTGTAAAAAATTATCCCTGGAAGAAACTTGCGAAACCTGGAAAAAACCTGGAATTATCAGAAAATTTTCTTCCAGAATTTGAGCAGACACCCTGAGCACGCTCGCGAAAAAATTTTCTAACAATTGCAGGTTTTCCAGGTAGGCTAGACGCCCTGGATAAATAAAAAATTCTTTTCCAGGCAAAGGAGATTTTCAAATCGATGTATCCCGATGAAGATTTCCTCCCACGTGCACCCGATCCAGAAGAAATAGTCCTCGAAGGCGAGGAAGCACCGGGTCCAAAATTCGAGGGCGACCAGACCGCAGGTGAAGGGGATGAAAAACAGGACGTCGAGAAAGCGGAAAAAGAAGAATAATATTGCTTGAACCCTGGATTTAGATCTTCTGGTTCAAAAAAGAAAGGATCTATCTTTTTCAAGGAGAATGATAGTCGCTAAAAATCATGTAAGCTCGAGTTTGTTTTATTTCTCGTTCGACCAAGCATTTCTCGGTTGTATCAAGCATTTCTCGGAGAATGTTCCGAATTTTAAGCTTCTCGACTTACTAGCGCAACGATACGCCTCGTACAATTAATCTCAAACTACTCTACTATCTACTATTATTGTCATTATCTTCTCACCGCCGCTGAGCGATCAGTGGCCCAAGTGGAACAAATATTTCTCAACTGAAAAGTTATGTATCTGTGATTGCGAATTTCGAAACCGGAAACTGGTTGCTAGTTTCTTTTTCAGTGAGTTATTCTATCCCGAAGACTCGGAACACGACTCGTATGCGCCTGTTGGGTATTACAAGCTACAATAGCGCCTCCGATTTCGAACTATAGGGAAGAAATTTTAATTGCAATTCAATATTAACCAGAAATCTTATAGTAAATGAATCATGTTACAACATTTTTCAGTAAAATGAATTGGTATTCATTGCTTTTTTTTATTAAGATTATTGAAGTTGCTTCGGGGTACCCAATAGTTCGCTTCTCAGATGGCGCTGTTGTCAAGGTCAAAGTGGTACCAAGCAGGCGTATAGAATTTAATTGCTTTATTATTATTATTATTATTATTATTATTATTATTATTACTGTCAATTGCACTCGTATTTGGTTCCTACTTTTTTATATTGCAAGCACAAATGCTTTGAGACTTTGACTATCACTTTAAGTTATGTAAGTTAGGGATTTTTCATTTTTTAATCCGAATTTTGATTGTGGAGAGGCTACATTTTGATGTGAAAGAGCGCTTTCGTATAGATTATGTTGAAACATATCTGGCGCGAATTTTTGTTGCTTTGTTTTTTTTTTTTAATGGTGAAGTGTTATTTCGACGTTTCGCACGCTAGCATGTTTATAAATAAAATGAAAAACGATTTGAAGTTGTGCTTATTTTTGAACCTGTCCTATTTATTTCGGTTGTCTTTTTCTTTCTTTGGAAAGATGAATTCTTAGCCGAGAAATACTTGAATTTTCAACGATAAAAATGAATTTTCAAACAAGGGGATTAATCTTCTACCAAAAGAAGACGAATTTTACAACAAACTGTTTGAACTAAAAAATATCAATTTTCAATCAGAAATGGAATAGTTAAATTTACAGTTAAAACAATTATTTTTAACGACAATACAATTTTTTCGAGAAAATTGTTCTATATTCAAAATGTTGAATTTTCAACTGAAACGATGAATCTTTAACTAAAATAGTAGAATTTTTAATAAAGTAGATACATTTTCAAATGAAATTATCAATATTTCACTGGAAAACTTGAATTTTTTACTAAAAAATGCATTTTCAAACGAAAATATTAATTTTCTACCAAAAAAGGCGATTTTTCGACAAAATAAATGAAGTTTCAAGAAAAAAATAAAAATTTTCAAACAATATATATAAATCGCCGGATGATTGGGGCGAATGAATTGAGGATTGAGATTCTGCATTTACTTTTGTTGGACGTAGATACTTTATTTGAAAACGTGTTAGATTGACTCATGCTCATGATAGATTGATAGATTCTGGTCTATAAAACGCATCGAATTAATCGATTAACAAATTTGCGCTCTTTGGCGCAAATGTCATCGCTCTCAAACCTAGTATCCTACTCAGCAGGAAGTAATTGCGCCAATCAGGCTGATGATGCCTCCGTCAGTACCTGCAGTGACCATAACATGATCACCTCCCTCAAACGAAGCAGTAAGACGTCAAGAACATCAGTGGTAAGCTAACCACTATCCAATAGAAACACAGCCATCGTCAATTTTCAAGCTAAAATTACAAATACAGCACAAATATTGGGATCTGAAATCATGACGCCAGAAAGGGGATTTATACAAAGAATTTCGGCGACAACGGAATCACTTTGCAACTGATACATTGTGTTTTTAGTGAATTTTAATCGTTTTTCGTGCTTAGTATGTCAAAGATGTCGCTCAGCACTGCTGAAATTGGTAAATTTACGTAATCCATTCCCTCGTGTAGAAACTTTGTGGAAGAAGAAAAGGTGCTACACGCTGGACACATATTATTTTATATAAAACAGCTGGATGATCAAAAGAGCATAAAGCTAATTAATTTTTGTTTACAATCGTCCAGTTTGCGGTACTAGTTTTAACGACCTTTTCCCTGCACTGCAATCTACAAAAAGTACATTTTCAGATCATAATTGAGCATGTTTTTTTTATATATATAATGAAGGAAATTATTCACTCTGATAATATTATTTCTTGGCAGTTTTTAAAAATTTTCAGCTAGGTAAAACTCGATTTTTCAAAATATTTTCGAATGTATAAAAAATAAATACAATTTTGCTTCATGTATTTCAGGGAACTTGTAATTAGTTCCTATCAAATTTTTGAGGTTATAAAACAAAATTATAGACAATTAAGATAACTCAAATGGTATATCTAAATTATTTATGAATTCAAAAAATTGGATAATGTATTTTACTCTAGAAATCAATGTGAACTTATCTGTTTGAAATGAGTAATCCTCAGTTTTAAAATGCAGAAAACATACACACATATGTTTGAGGTTACCTTCTTCTCCAGTCTTAGAATATTTTTCGATTGCTTTCTCCGATGGATCATTTCTTCAGGCCCACTTTTATTAACCACTTTAACAAAATCTTTTTTAGGCAAGGAAAATTCATGAAACCTAACATCTAGGTTTCTGCTAGCCTTGCTTGAACATCCGAAAGCAGAGTAAAACCTTTTAATTTGCTTTTCCTCGGACCGAATTTCGTACCTAGATCGTCTATTTCTGTATTATCGGACATTTTTTTACAATTTGATCATTTAAATTGTAGCATTCGAAAAATAACTTTAAATCTACTCTGAATATCACCGGAATAACACACAGCCTTTGAAAAACGACCCCGTTAATTTAGTACCAAAGTTAGCCACCAGATGGTGCACCACTGTATTTCAGATCCCAAAATGCTGCACCAGGGCAAAAAACCCACTATTGATGTCACCGTAGACGAAATAAACCACCCTGTCAGTGTTTCTCAATATTATAAAAACTACTATTAAATACAAATCGATAGTATATAACCTTGGGTCCGATGTATATTATGTTCGCGATTGCTACATAGAGGACTACCACTCTATTATCTACAATGTCGAGAAGCAAGGTTTCCAATACTCCCTATATAAAAACATAATTTCGCTCCCTATTAAACAAGTAATTAGAAACATTCCTATCTCTTTCCCTGATGATTCAGTACTGACTGAGCTCAAAGTAGAAGTATGCACAAATACTTAGGTTTCTCGCATGAGACCCCGACAAAATAAAAAATCTATGTCCATGCTTCTGGTACGAGGGTAGTTCAATAAGTCCTTAGAATGACCAACAGATGGCGCGCGAATCGCTCCAAATCATCTGTTTTCAGTCAGCACCACTCCCGACTAGA
>NC_046661.1:145658182-145666686 GCF_010883055.1 Belonocnema kinseyi | reverse complement strand
TAGAGCTCCAAGGAGATTATGTTGAAAAATAAAAAAAAAATTACCCAAAAAAAATTGTTTTTATACTTCATTCTAAGGACTTATTGAACTACCCTCGTAACTGTACCTAAAACACCACAAGCAAAAGATTTTCTCCAACTACAGTCGCTTGCTTTCACCAAAATAAAAGTGGAGCCGTACATGAACCCAGGCACATGCTAAAGCAGAGTACTCCGCTTTACAGCACTATAATAACATCAAGAGCATCTAAACCTAAAACATGCGAGACTAAACCCCCAATTAAACAACAACCAACAAAACGACAGGCCCCACAAATGAAACAAAAACCTCAGAATTCGCATATAATCAAAATGCAACCTCACAACACATTAAAGTCAACTTATTCAACCTTATAAAAGGAGCCACAATCCTATCCAATAATATAATGGGGGGGGGGTAAAAATATTACGTGCTCCCTCAGTAATTGCTGTAAGTGATTTAAACGGCAAATATTTAGCCTGGAATAGCAGAATAACCAGAAAAATAGGAAAACAATGATTTGATTTCAGAAATAACAGGAATCTCTTCGTTTCAGCATCAGAATCCCATACCACTTCCCCCCACAACAAAAAAACACTAATAAGCCTTTACACTAAATGTGACGACCCAGGAAACAAAAATCCATTCACTTGCACTTGAATGGGTTTTGAGGTCTTCTGAATTGCGTATCTGTCACTGGAATTCCGGATAGTCGCCCATACGTTAGAGTGAGTTTTGAATGAGAAATCAATATTTTTAATCGCCCACGTCATTTTTTTCTCGGACCCATTCCGTAGTAATTATGAATCAGCATTAACCGATAGAGGAACGATAAGTCCGATAAAAAATTATTAATTTAAATAAAACAAATTTAATTTAAATAGTTAAAATTATTTATTAAAAAATAGTTCAATTGGCAACTTTTAAGAAAATCCTGGCACACATGTAGTCTATTTTTATTAACAGACTGTTTTTTTTTCGGATTTTTATTGATTTTGTTGAAAATTTTTTTGACATATTTGCATCACACCACATCAGAATGTTAAAATTTTATTTTACATTTACCATGTACGAATCTTAAATTTACAAAAACTAACACTCACGTTTTATCTGATCGAAATTACCTTGACGAAAAATGCGGGTATTGAAAGTCTAAACATTTGGATGTTTGGGATGCAAATGGATATAAGCGAATTTCGGAGTTTGTTTCTAACATGTGGACTCCCTGCAGTGATTTTCATGTGCACTGAATAAGATGAATGTCACTGGCGCTTAATTCAGTTTAAGTCTTATAATTCCTGTACAGGATAATCTAATAAAACTACTTTACAAAGAGAATTACAACTAAATAATCATTGAATTTATAAATGAATTGTCGCATCAATTATAATATATTAAAATATTATTTAATTTGAATTTCTGTAATTTTTGATCAATCAGCATTGTACTATTCAAATTTATTACCTCATACTTCTCATTCGAAAAAATTAAGTCTTTAAAATTTTAAGCTGCATAGTCCACTCACTTGAACACAGCCTGAGGTAACCTACAATTGGCAGATTCACGCTTATTAAAAATTGCTATGTGCGCATCGTATTTTTACCATTGGGTGTGATCTTTTAAGAACTCCATTTCATATTGAATCTCAACCCATTCATATGCAAATTAATGAATCGTCGAATGCTCATAGGAATTATTTCAGGTTAGTCAGTCATGTGTATCGATTAATTTTTCCTGGGAACCCAGGAAAGAAGAACCGATAGAAAGCGAGTCGGTTTGACTTGTGTATCTGTCATTTGCAGATTGAATGAATGAAAATTCAATGGGTTGGCCATCTTTTTAATCGGTCACCCGAGAGCGGTGCTTTAAATCTGCCATTCCACATTCGTTAAAATGCTTAGTGATCACAACGAATAGTAAAAATACGATGCACACACAGCAATTTTCAATAAGCGTGAATCTTTTTATTAAAAGGACTACAATTATATTATTATCGTGTGAATGTGTGTGCAATTCTGGAGCAATTTCCCGAAAAAACTCAAAATTTTACAATAAAAATGTAAATTAACATTAAAAATGATGCAACACAAAAGACCAACCAGTCGAAGGGTAAAATTACATTGTAGTTGACAAAATATCAGAAAAAAAATTACACACATCATAGAAAAAAACAGACCAGACTGTGATTTTAGCGTTTAGCGTCCGATAGTGAACTTAAAAGTTATTGTTCATTTTCAAATTTTTTTGACACAAGGGCGGCACATTTTGATGAATTGGCTGATATTGTGATTTTGTCTATAAATTGTATTATAAATGATTTATAAATCAATCCCTTTGAAGAAGAAATTTGTAAATTCATGAAACTTTACAACAGAACTGGAATTCTCCTTGCCTGTGTGTTAATTTAAATTAATCCTATAATTTTGAACTAAGAACAATTAGTCTGTTATATTCCATTATTTATTCTGTAATCTATTTTTTACTGTGAGAATGTGTTTTAGCGTACCTGCGAAAAGAACGCGGTGTTAAAGGAAAGCGTATTGGTGATCGGGAAATTCGACGACTAGACATTGGACTCGATTTCTGTTCAAGCTGCAATAAAGAGTAGTAACAAAATGAAGAAGAAAAAAAGGTTCGGCTTCTATGCGGGTAAATACGGCAAAGATGGCCAATTGATTCTTTCCCAGATAACAATGGGTGCGTAGGATGCGCGCACTGTGAAGGCATGTGTGAGGATTAATCCGCACGACATGCGTTCCTATCAGCACTCAGATGCGCCAGCACTCAGAGGCGCATATGCGACGCACTCCATGCGAGGCACGTGCGTGCGTGAATAAAGCAAACACTCGGTGCGCGTGAATAAAGCAAACACTCGGTGCGCGTGGTTTGACTATCCTAAAATTATTTATTTATATTAAAGGAGGTAAATAAAAAGGTTGAATTAAATAAATAGCACGCCTATCGCGGGATGTTGGAAAAAAGCCCACAATCCCGATCGACTGTCCTCAAATTTTCATTTCTTCCCAGATGATGGCGCTACGTGCAGAAACTCTAGGAACTACGAGAACATGTGATGTAAATTTTGAACCGGCACAAATATAACCTATTAATGCCGTTATGCAATTGCAAACTGTTTGTGTTTAGTGCAAAAATTTTTTGTGCAAAGTGTCAATGCTAAAAACCTATATACTAAGTAATACAACAATGTCGCGTTGTTTTTGTAAGGGCTGTGATTCGGGTAGTAGGGCACAGAAAGAGAGAGGTATTAGACGCAAAATTATCAGTATGTATACTTGCGTTCTATTGTTTTTATATTCCTCCTCTTGTTTTAATGGCATTACTCATATAATTGTATACATTATAAAAGCATTACAACTGCGTTCGCGACACCAACTGACACTTAACATAACCAAAATTAACCTATAAACTTTGAGGACAGGCGATCGTGAACTGATGCACAGCGGGAAAAAAGCACCTTTTTTGGAAAAAAATCGAACGACAATGCAATTCTTAACAGATTTTGATGTTTTTTTAGAAATGACCATAAGGCTTTCCGTGATACCATTATTTCTAAGACTTTCAAATTCCTTAAAAAAGGCCATAAATCAATTAAATAAGTAACTAAAAATAATTTCCAGTGGGTTAGAGTAACTACAAAAATGGTTAATAATGTTATAAACAAATTAATTCACAAAAGTCATTTTTTCGTGATTCGCAATGATCAGCTAATTTTAATCCATAGCTTTTGTATAATGTATCACAGATAATGATGTGCGCTCACAATAATTTAAGAATAGATAATAATTGCCAATTATTTAAACAATTTTTTTAAACAACTGCACATTTGGACCATTTTTTCATGAATATGATTAATTTTTTTTTGCGGAATCAACTTGAAATGTCTTACTAAAGACACCTTGCTGTAATATTTTTCATAGTGATCGAAAACTGTTGATTATTTAAACAATGTTCATAAACAAATGCATATTTTGACCATTTTTTCATGCATAGGCTTGATTTTTTTGTGGAATCAATTCGAAATCTCTTGCAAAAGACTCTTTGCTATTATATTTTTAATAGTGATAAAAAGTTATAATTATTCAAACAATTTTTATAAACAATTGCACATTTTGACCATTCTTTCATATATAGGCTTGATTTTTTTTTGCGGAATCAGTTTGAAATATCTTTCAAAAGAATCCTTGCTGTCATATTGTTTATAGCCATTCGTGCTTCAGTGAGTAAGAATCGAGCTCACTTATTGGAGATTGTGATACTCTCAGCCCTTTGTGACTTATGTGGACCTGAAAATGGGCGTTTTCAGGTAGGCATTCGTGCTTCAGTAAGTAAGAATAGAGCTCACTCATTGAAAATTGCGATACTTTCAGCCATTTTTGACTCATGTGGCCTTGAAAAGAGCCATTTTTAGGTAGGCATTTATGCTTCAGTAAGTAAGAATCGAGCTCACTCCTTGGAGATTGTCATGCTTTCAGCCATTTCTGACAGAGGTTTCATCTTCCTGGATTCTACTTTTTTATAACTGCTTATCAAAGGGTCCGAATGGAGCAGAAGATGATGAAGAACATCTAGGTTCGTCATTTGTCTGTCAGACATTCTGCTGTTATTAGATCTAACTTTTCTAAAGATCTTATTGTTTCGCTCTTGCGACTCTTCTGAATACCAATCAATTGGTGGCTCAAGTGATTGAATTATATCACTTCCGTGAATAAGCAGCTTATGTACTGATGGTGGCATTTTATACCAAGGATAAAGATTTATGCAAAGATCAGCAGTTTCCAAATAGTAAGTCTTCAATTTCGCACAATTAACTATCGTTCTGCACGTTATAACTTGTAATATATCGTAGAATCTGGTGAACAGATAACCCTGCTTTACCACATCAACTGTTAAACCCAGTTTTGATCTCAATTGTATCTGAATACGTTCCTTTCTTGATTTTTTCATTTCCTTTTCTTCTTTTTTTCTTGCGAAAAACTTTTTAAAATCCATATTTTAGGAAACATGTAACAAATATTCCAGAACGCGAATCCAGGCATGCAACGTCGAGAGACCAAATTTATAATGTGCCTCATTGCATGGAATTTTAGCTACATATGGTAAGTTGTTAACATGTTTTGATCCAACTCCACAAATATTGCAGCAAGAAAATGCTTTCTGTCCAGTTGGAATATTACATACCTTTAAATCAATAATCGTACACTTCAAGTCAAAGCTGATATCAAAACTCATTCCACTGAGACCAATGAAATAGGTGCGAACTTTTTCCAGCAGCTTTATGTGATAGCTGTACTGTTTCTTTACAAGAGAATCAGGTTCTTTAAGGAAATTAAATTTAATTGTCCTACAGAAATTGACAGATGAAGGTGTTTTGTTCGTCCAAATAATATCATCATCTGCTTTTGATTGAAGAGGGACGAAGGAAATCAAAAAGAAAGATTTACCCGTGAAAAGGCTCTTTTGATAGCTGATGTTTTCTTCAATTTCAGAATCACTCTTATAAGATTCATCGTTTGCATCCACATCATCACTCTTCTTTGACCACTTTTGCCATGTCATCTGATGCGCAGAAGCACCGTCCATACCCCACTTTCCAAAGAGCACTAGTTTTTTATCAAAAAGATTAGCGAGATCATCTTTTTCCATTTGCAACAAGATTCGCTCAACTGTTTGAACCAGTAAACTTATGAAATGGACACTTGATACTAAATTAGATGTCTCTATATACTCACCGTTTCCTGGATAACAAGCTTTTTTCGCTTTGGAGATCTTTAAATACGGTGGATATGAATCATTGCCAGTTATTTCTTCATTGTACTTTGTTAGCTTTTCGTATTTCCTCTTCGACAGACCTAAATCCACGTACATCGCTAAGATTCTTTGCAATTTATTCTCGTCATCATCTTCCTTACGAAACTGCGTCCTAGATTCGCTATCGGACTCATTTTTGATCAATGAAAGTGCTTTTCATAATTTTTTCTTGCTCTAATTTGAAGCAAGTTCTTGGTCGCGCCTTTTCTTCGTCTTTTCTGATCTATCTTCAAATGATAATCGTGATATTCCTCTCTTTAGAATATTAGTTAAACCTTTTGTTTGGATAGGTGGGCAAGGAAAAGGTACCTTGAACTCTGCTTCTAAGAATGTAGCATGATTTTGAACAACCAATGCTTTTTTCCTACAGACACTTTTCCATTTTCTATTATACAAAGGCATAAAAGAGTCAACCAATTTTTTTCTTATAACCATTAACTGACTTTCATCAAGAGAAGACGTAGCATTAATATTATCCAAAATCAAATCTACTTTGTTACATTTTGATTGTGGATCGCTATTCCAAATGATGTCACATAAGTGCTGATTTTTCATTTTGTATTCCATGTTAAAAATACTTCGAAGGATTCCCTCAATATCTCCGTAGAAACACGCAGTCTATTTATGAACGCCTTCCATGAAGCAAAATAAAACAAATGCAGAAAAACAAATCAACAACGACTTGAAGTTGCTCCTGCTACATTCAACTGTTTTTTGGTATAGTTGATACCAAAAACAATTTATTTGCAGCTACAGCAACTTCAAGTCGTTGTTGATTTTGTTTGCTTCATTTGTTTTATTTTATTTCAAGAAAGATTTATTTGCAAGCTGTCTTTGCCCAGACATTTTCAGTTCATTTTGCAAAAAAATCTAGCCTATTAAAAAAAATGGTGAAAATGTGCATTTGTTCATAAATTTTTAAAAAATAATTACCAGTTTCTGTCACTATTAAGAATATTTCAGCAAAGAGTCTTTTGCAAGACATTTTGCATTGATTCCGCAAAAAAAAATCAGAGCTATTCATGTAAAAATGGTCAAATGTGCATTTATTTATAAAAATTGTTTGAATAATTGGCAATTATTATCTATTCCTAACTTATTGTAAGCGCACATCATTATCTGTGATATTTTATACAAAAGCTATGGGTTAAAATTAGCTCATTATTGCGAATCACGAAAAAATGACTTTTGTGAATTAATTTGTTTATAACATTATTAAAAATTTTTGTAGTTACTCTAACCCGCTGGAAATTATTTTTAGTTACTTATTTAATTGATTTATGATCTTTTTTAAGGAATTTGAAAGTCTTAGAAAAAATGGTATCACGGAAAAGTTTAGCAACAAAAAGTTGTAACTTTGTTGTTAAATAAAAAATTTACGTTAAGTCGAATTAAAATATTCGCAGTTACTTATCATAACGGGAAGTCTTAGGTCATTTCTAAAACAAAAACATCAAAATCTGTTAAGAATTGCACTGTCGGTCGATTTTTGTCCAAAAAGGGTGCTTTTTTCCCCACTGTGTGGCGCCAGTCGAAATACATGGCGTGCGGTCTCCTTGTAGTACTTCGTGATTCTCATAAAACTAGAACCGGCATACACTAACATGTTGCAATGTTGCAAAAGGCACTTGGCTCGCCGGCTGCTAGCGGGCTAGTTCCGCATAGTTCCATGAGCGCAGAAAATGGCGGCGTAAAGCGAGAGTGAAAGAGGCGGGCAGATATATTTATCTCTTTCACTCTTAGGATTACAAAAAATATAGGTTCTCTATCTCTTTCACATCTATGATATTCTGCTTTGTGATTCTGTTGCGCTACACCTACAGGAGGGCACCTTTATTGAAAAGGGAATTTACAGCTTTTATAAGCATTAAATGATAAATTTGGTTAATTTATAAATTGAACATTTTGTGTTCCCTTCTGGGTACTCAAGTTGCGCGCATGTACGCGCCGCATCATTTCGTCACAGGGTGATCGTAAACATGCTCACATTGTGCCACACCTTGTGTACGCACTTCAGTTACAATCACAAAATGTGGGCGAACATGATGAATTTTGGCATGCATGTCATGCGCTCATCGACGTGCGCGTAACATGCGCGCACGAATTGTGATCTGGGTTATATTATATTTTGACTAACCAGCATAATTGAGAATTATCATCAATGTTAAAAGAATCGTATAAATGAAATATCTCATTTTACCGGAGACAGAAAACTAATTTTAATCGAAATCCTTCATCTAAAACTGATAAATAGAATTGTTCCAATTTAAACTGCAGTACAGCAAACTCTTGCTTTCTGTTAAGTGTCGGGGGTTGCCTTCAAATGGCCTTGAACTGATTTCGGGGATCGAAAACAGTGAGGGCCGCCTGACTCGTTTCTAAATGGAACATATAGCTATATGTATATAATGTCAGAACCGCTCTCGCCCTACTCTCCTGAGAAACTTAGTTCTAGGAATGTCGAGAACGGAGTGACTGAAAGCGATACTTTGGTGTAATTCAAACTTTAGCACTTAAAACAACGGAATTTCAAACGGCCGCACTTTGAATGTGGCAAATCAACTTAGGTCGGGGTTGGAGAAAAAAGAGACCCAAGAAAGCAAAACAAACGCGAATCAAAATTGAGAACCTACAGAAACCGGATGTGCGCATAGATT
>NC_046661.1:145635508-145658082 GCF_010883055.1 Belonocnema kinseyi | reverse complement strand
GGAGCAGTGTTGCGGAACGAACGTGTTATTTACTTAAATAGCACGAGAATTCTGGATCAATCTGAAAAATCTCTATCCCATCCACACACTACTCCTTTCCCCAGCCGAGAGAGTCACGCCTACCCCGAAAGGGAAATGGCTTAATGGTGTAATAATAAAAAAAAAAACTGTAGCACTTTAAAAAGCAGCACTCCGAATTGGAACACTTTAAACTACTGTACTTCAAAATGCAGCATTGTAACTTTTAGCACATCAAACTGCAGCATTTTAAAATGCAGCTCTTTGTACTAGAGCACTTCTAACTACACAGTTCAAACTATAGCACTTGAAATTGCAGAATAATTATTCATTTATCGAATTAAAAATAATTGTTTTGCACTTGCTAAGAGTTTGCACGATTATTGCAAGTTCAGAAGAAGAAAACTGTTTATTAAAATAAATACATATGCATTTTGTTAAAACACATTTTTCGTTATGCTTAAGATTTTGCCTTACTTTTATAAATTATTTTGTTTTTAAAAACAACTGTCTGTTCTTTGAGTCTTTAATTGAAGTTTTTTTTCTTAGTGCAATATTTTCAAACATTTAATGTAATGCTAAAGCACCTTTTTGGTAAATTATGCATTTTGAATAAACGCGAAGACATCGTGAAACAAAAAAAATCTCCTTGACACCGAATGTGGAAAATTAACTTCTAAAACTGTTTGAAATTATGATTACTTTTATATCTCGTTTTATGCTGTTGTCTAAAGATTGACACTAAAATTTTTTAATAATAAGAAAAATTTTTTTAATGAAATTTAGGAAAGGGAATCACTATATCAAAACTTGTAAAACTTTATCAAAATAATTAATATACAATTCTTTATTTTAGTGCATTTTTTAACAACTTAAAAAAAGTGTTTTGCTCTATTTTTGAATGATTATTAGGTTTCAAGGTATAAAGCATAAATGTGTAAATTCATGAAATCTTACAACAGACGTGGAATTTTCATGCTTGTGTATTAATCTACGTTAATTCTGTAATTTATTTGAACAAAGAACAATTAGTATGTGACATTCAGTTATTTATTGTGTAACACAAATCTATAAACTTGTTACTAATCACATTTTAATGGGATGCGTAGTTATTGTTTTTATTGGTTGAAATTAGCACAAATTATTAAAAAAATGAAATTTTTGGAAAAACGACACAAGCTAAGAAAAAAATTTTGCGATTAGAACAGAAACTCTGTTCCAATCGTAAAAAGTAACATTAAATTGAAAAAATTAAAATTTATTCGTCCAAAAAAGATTGGTTACGATTCATTACTTTGAAAGCGCGTGTAGTTGTTTCAATCGTAAAAAATAAATTTAAATATAAGAAAAAATGTATGGCAAAACGACACAAGACGCAGTAAACTGTTTATTAAAGAAATTACTTTTGTTTTTGATTAGGCGCGCACTTTTTCAAATGATAAAAGCAAGAAAATGAAGATACTTTTGTTTCAATATAAATGTATAATATGAATTGTAATAATATGCATTTATTGATATAATAGTTTTCATGGTAGCTGAGAATAATAATTAATGCAAAATAACGAACAAATATTAAACTGATAATAAAAAATAAAATTTTACTTTATTTGGAAATACCTCAATAAGCAGCCCCAGATTGAAGTACAGAAATCAATATAAAATACAATTTATACAAAGAAAAGTTCGCATTTTGGATAAAATTAAGTGCGAAATTCGAGACATATGATCGAACGCGGAGCGCGGGGCAAATATATTATCGAACGCGAAGCGCGCGATAAGTATACCATCGACCGCGAAATCAAAAAGACGCGCGCAAATATTATGTATGTCCTCTTGGACCGAATCCATTGCAAATCAGCCAGGGTGCTACACTTGAAATCGCATAATTTCTCGAAGACAAAATATGTTGTTTTTTAGATGGAATTAAAGGATATGTATTTTTGTTATTTGCAAAAAAAGATTTTACCGGAAAATCTTAAAAAGTTTTAAAATAAACAAAATAACGGCATTTATTCTAAAAAAATAAAATGATATTTTCTTTAAAAAAACCCACCCATAAATTTTTTTTAATTTGTACTTTGATAAGGAAGATATATTATCCATTTTAGACTGGCTGAATAACTTTTGTGGCAAGGAGATTTTTTTGTCTTAAAATCGAATTTTCTACTTTTTCTCGGAAACAATGACAGATACGAAAAATATTTGCGATGAACGTTTTCTCATCTAACAAAGTTCAAAACCTTGTCTTATTATTTAGCGATATTTTTCATCGTTTACGACAAAGACTTAAAAATTGCATTTTCAGGAGAAGTATCTTCTGGCCTCAAAAATCGTTTAGCTGGCATGATTCTGATAAACGGCCCCTTACTCTTTTCCATCCCTTTTCATCTAGCCACGTCTCATTTCTCATAAATTTCGTATCCTTTCTCTCCAATCCTGCTATATTAAAGTAACATGTTCTCCATTCTTCCCCACATTCGTTTCTCGTCTCTTTTTACTTATTACTATTTCTTATTTTTTTATCTCCCGTTCCTTACTTTTCTAGTTTTCCGGCACCTCATTTCTTACTTTCTCTTCCATTTTTTCGTCCCAATACCAACATATTCCATCTAGCTGCATTCTGCCATACTTAACCCACGATCTTTTTTCCTTACTTCTTTTTTCTTCCTCTATTTTCCTTAACTTATACTGCATATTCCTCTCTAGCCGTGTAAATTTTTCCTCTATTCTCTCCAGGCTTCCAAATAACAACCTCTTATTTGCCACCACGTCCCTCTTATGTTACCATTTTTTTAGTTTCACTAATACAATTTTACCCCTCTTCGCGTTTCCTTGCCTACACTTCGCATTTCCTCAATCTCTACTTCATCATTTATCCTTTTTAGCACATTTTCTACTACTTCCTTAAACTCCCTCTCTTCTAATCATAGATCCTTTATCACTATGTTTCTTTTTCTTTTCTTTAATCTTCTTTCTATTTCCCTTATCCTTTCACTGCCATTACTCACACTCTCCCCAACTCCAACCTCCCGTTTTGATTTTTCGATATTCACTATCCTAATTTCCAAGTGTTCCACCTTTTTATTAGGGTCATCATTTCACGCATTTGCTTTAACTTTAACTTTTTAACTTCTATTGTCCCTCTATGTTCAACGTTGTCCTCGTTTTTCCCTTCGTCCTTCTCCCCCTCTCTATTTCGAGCTTGTCCCGGTGGTGTTCTGATCATTTTCGGTGTTTTTAGGATGGATCCTATTTCTTTCTTTCCTTCGCTACTTCCTCTTTCTGTCCGATCCCTCTTTCTATTTATAAACGGTTCAATGGACCAAAACTATCTGCCCGCAATCTCTTCCTCAAACTGCAGAACTATAAACTGTAGCACTTCAAACTGTAGAACGCTAAACTGCAGCATTTTAAACTTTGGGTCTTGAATTTTGTTTACACTGTAGAACTTTCAACTACAACACTTTAAACTGCAGCACTTCAATCTTCAGTACATTAGGCTACAGAATTTTAAAATGACTCTTTAAATATAGCAAATAAAATTGCCGAACTGAAAATGTAGTAAATCAAACTGCATCAATTTAAAAAGCAGCACTTTTAACAGGAATTCATTAAAATGCCGTAATTCAAAATGCAGTACATCAAACTGCAGTACTTTAAACTACATGACTTTCAACTGTAGCACTTCAAACTGTAGAATTTAGAAGTACAGAATAAATTATTTTTGATCATATTAAAAAAAATTTTCAACTGATGTTAGGAGTTTGCACGATTATTTCAATGTCGGGCAAGGGCATCGGTGTAATTGAAATAAATACATGTGTATTTCCTCGAAACAAGTTTTTTGTTGCGTGTTTAACATTGCCTTATTTGTATACATCACTTTTTTTTTAAATAATTCTTTTTTTTTGAGTCAATGAGCTGATTCTTTGAATTAATTTATATTCTGTCGAGATTTTGCTATTTTTATATTTTCCTTATTCTAAATAATATGCTGCATCTTACGACTACATAAATATTTACTCTAACTAAAAATCTATTTCTATGTATTAAAGAAATATCTTACAGGTTAGCACGAGCGTTTCTCTGAATCAAGTAAATTTTCTTTGATTAATTTTTCTCGTCCGTGTAATACTGTCATGCCTATAATGTAATGTTTAGGGATATTTTTTTCCTTATGTTAAGTTGCCCTAGTGATCTAAATCAAAATACACACATTTCAATCAAATAACGTTTATTCGAAATCAATAGGATAAATTAGTATTTACAAACCATCGATGGTTTACACTTCGTGGAGTTTATCAATGAACTTAATGGTAGCAGTTAAGATATAACACGGTGATCCTGAAGCAAGTTTAGGTTGAACAAAAATGTCATCCAAAACGGAGAACGCCACTGTTTTCTACAGTTTTCAAGCTTTCTAAAACGCTTTTGCACGAAATCGGAGCTGCTCGTTTGTCGAAATGGCGCCGGAAAATAGTTTTTACATTTTTTAATACCAATAATAAACATACGTATTTACGGCTTTTTCCTTCTATAAATGCACGCGCCTTAAGAACCACTGCACTCGACACTCTGATGAGTCTTTTAGTAATACATAAGAGCAATGGAAAAAGGAAAACCCAAACATATTTTACCCGCAGTCAAGAAAGAAACATTGATAAAAGTTTATTTGTGCATAATTCAACATAAAAAAAAACTGCTATATAAATCAGCTTAGAACCGAAAAATGATTGTAAAAGTTCAATTAGAACGAGAAAATCTTATAATTCTATTCAATTTTATCAATAATAATAATATAAATCAAATCCAACCGACTACGATAAATTTGCTAAATACGTATTTTTATTATTGGTATTAAAAAATGTAAAAACTATTTTCCGGCGCCATTTCGACAAAGGAGCAGCTCCGATTTCGTGCAAAACGTTTTAGAAAGCTTGAAAACTGTAGAAAACAGTGGCGTTCTCCGTTTTGGATGACATTTTTGTTCAACCTAAACTTGCTTCAGGATCACCGTGATAAAGAGCTCATTAAAAAAGCCTTAATCGATTTCAAGAAAACTCTTAATAGAGCATCACTCGGTTTCAAAAGAAAACTCTGAATAGAGCCTCAATCAACTTAAAGAAAACTCTTAGTAGATCCTCACTGGCTGTAAAGAAAACTCTGAATAGAGCCTTACTTGTAAAGAAAACTCTAAATAGAGCCTCACTCAGTTAGAAGAAAACTCGTAATAGAGCCTCGAAGATTATCTAAACGTTTTTGATCTCATTTAGGGATATTACCAAAGTTTAGACTACTTATAGCTATAACATAAACAGTCGCAGCTCGAAGCGCAGGCATAGAAAGAGTCTAAAGCATGATCGAAGAATAATAACTTGAAAGAATATTATGTGAAATATTTCATTCTTTTTAAAGTCCTACCTTAGTTATTCAGACAATATTATCAACAAAATGTCTTTTAACAGATAAAAAACTACATAACTAAACACTTGACAACGAATGTGCAATATTGACTTTCAGAAGATGTTACAAATTTAGATACCTTTTAAATCCTGTTCAGCGTTGCCAACGATCAAGTAAAGAGTCTGAAGCTTTTGTTCAGGAGACTTGAAAAGACGTCAGGATAGAAATAAAATTGATACATTGATTGTTATTATTAATTAATATACATAATTCTGATAGAATTTTATAATATAAAAGCAAAATTAAATAATAAAATTTTTTTTCAGTTGCAAACTTTTTTCAAGGAAACTAAACTTATCAGTAGCAAAAATATTTTGTGGAGAACCAATCTTAATGCCACTAGATCTTCTGATGAATCAGTAGCAACGGCATCGCTGACGTGTTTAATGACGTTGTCAAAGAGTGCTAAACTTTATTGAAATAACTATAACTAGTATTTATTTTTCGGAGGTTCAAGATATACTTCTAATGGTGCGGTAATCAAAACAGAATTCGTTTTCATGCTATATATTTTTATTTATCACATTAATAAAACATCATTGTTTGGTGTTTGATTGTTCTTAAATGTTCGAATACGACATTTTGTTGATTGAAATGGCTTATAGCATGGATGTTGGATCTTCGTTTTTTTGACCTGACAACAAATAGAGACACGCATTATTTTAGTTTCTTTTATGTGGTCGAGATAATAGATTGTATTTTAGTTTTTAAATTACCCACTGGGATAGGAAGATCATGTTATTCCTGGTTAATGATAAACTTGCGCCACGCTTCAGAGGAATATTTTGCATAAGGAAATCCACTGTGTATCGCAATATCACCTTCTAATGGTTCAACTATCTCTGTACGACCTGATCATTTAAGAAGATATATAGTCATTATTCCAAGAAAATAAATGTTCATTTCTTCGCAATTTTTACACAGGACCGTGAACCTTCGAAACCCCTATGCGCTCATTCAACGCTCCGTAATAAGGAAAAAACGGATCCGTGACAATAAGCCCAAACAAAAAAACGCCTGTCCAATAAGAGTCGCGCTCCGTGAAAAATGCCCACGAATCAGAGAGCTACTCGCTTCATCGCGATGGATGTATGTATCAGAAAGCCCCTACTCGCTCTCGGATTCGCGAGCCTTTTTCACGGAGCCCGACTCTCATTGGACGGGCGCTTTGTCGTTTGGGCTTTTTGTTACGAATCCGAAAAACCTCAGCGTTTTAGTTTTCAATTTACCCTGTTCATTAGTCCTAAGAATCTTCTGTTCGTGAGTTTTTCCAAAACGTGCTGATCTACGCCATACTTCATAACCATCGCTAACACGGACTGGGCTTCTTGGTCGATTATTGGTCGGTTCACTTATTTCGTCTATATCTAACACATCATCGTCTGAAGTTTCCTGACGTCTGTAATTAATTTAATGTGACATTACTTTCAGCTTTTCAAATTTTTTTATTAAAAAGACTGCAATTTTATTATTATCGTGTGAATGTTTGTGCAATTCTTAAGCAATTTGACAAAAGACTCAGTATTTTACAATAAAAATGTAAGGTAACGCTGATATAGTTCACCTATTAACGACCATCGTTTTAATCCTCAAGCGTGGTTTGGGATTCCAGCTTTCCGTTTTTCGAGAATTAAGTCGACCAACTTATTCTCGGAAGTTGGAGGGTTCCGATCTCAAGCTTATAACTGTCATCCGATTTCCGCATAAGCTTCAACCGTGTTAGGAGACTCAAATTCTTGCGAACCATAGGCAGCAAATTCTCTCTGTATTTCAGTGGGTGAGAGGAGCGGGCGACCAATGACAGGGCTCGATCCGTCCTCCCCACCGCTGGAATGCGCGCAGGTTTGCTCTGCGTTAAAAGAGCTACGGGAGATTGGCAGGCAGCGAGTCAGTACAGTGATCCCAGATTTGAAACGAGGTGCAATCCAATACTATCATACGTCTATGTCCGTGTGAATAGAGTAGGAGACGATGTACATGACTGGGTTGCGCGCGCAACCCATTTCTCCTCTTCTGAATTTGAAAACTCGAAGGTGCACGATTGCCTGTCGGAACACTTCGGCGGTTCTATTTATATCTCCATCTACTAACTGCTTTTTGAGGTTACGTTATTTCAAGTATAAAATATAAATTGTATAAATATTAATACTATTATATATATAAATGTATACGTACATTATCGATGGAAATATTATAATTATGTTACATAATCATAGTCTTATTTATATCTTGATCCGCATTTGAAAGAAATTAAAGAAGTTGGCAATTTTGTAATTCATCTCGTTTGGATAAAAACTCCATTATTTGGTTGAAAAGTAAATTATTTTGTTGAAAATGTAACTATTTGGTAAATAAAGTCCTATTTTCTATCAAAAGTTCTACTACTTTCTTAAAATGTATTTTTTTTTCTTTGAAGGTTCATCTCTTTTGTTGAAAATACATTTTTGAAACTGAAAATTTTACGAATTTAACTATTTGGTTGACAGCTTAACTCTTCGATTGAAAACTCATATTTTTCGCTTAAAAAATTCAACGTTTTGTAGGTAATTTGTCTTTTTTGTAGATCATTAATTTTCTTGGTTGAAAATTCATCTTATTGGTAGACAATTTAACAACTTTGTTGAAAATTCATTTTTCCTGTTAAAAATGATTGATCTATATCTGAAAATGTAACTATTATATGATTGATTAAAAATTAATCGTATATATTGGTTAAGTTGAGAAATCTTTTTTTAAAATAAAAAACATTAATCTTCTTGGTCGAAAATTCACATTTTCCCTTGAAAATTTGACAATTTTGTGGAAAATTCGTTTTTTTTCTTGTTCAATTCAATTTTTTATCACAGTTTTTATCTGGAATTTGAACTATTCTATTTTTAGTTGAAATTTTATCCTGTACATTGTATTAGTTAAAACACGAATTATTTGATGGAAAATTAATTTGTTTTCGATTATGATTTTTTTTTAATTGAAAGAATTTTTAAATAAGATTTTTTAAATTGAATTTAAGGTATTAAAAATGGAAAAATAATTGATTTTACAAGATGATTCTGAATCATTTAAAAATTAAAGAATTAATAGGTATTAGTTTTTAAAATTATTTCCAATGATGACTGGAAATATTATTTCAGTCTAAAAAATTTTTATTTTTTACCATTCAATTTGAAATTTTTTAATTAAAACAAAAAAATTTCCTTATATATAACCGATATTTGACCGTTAATTTAAAACAATCCATTATTAACAATTATTAAAAACTATAAAAATTTGAACAGAATGGTTCAAAATAGAAAGGCTTTAAGTGTTAAAATTGTAATAAGGTAAATTTTAACTTTGAACACTACAATTTTAATTTAAGGGCATGTGATACTTAGAAAATTATCGATTTTTCCAGTTTTAGGTTCCGACGGCTTTTTTTCTTTAATAATCAATATTTAGTCTTAAAAACTTGGGACATGATCGCGACCATGCTAAAGGACGTCCCCACACACTTTTTTTTGGTTTAATTCAAAAAAGTTTTAATTTAGCAAAATCTGATTAATTTGTATAGCGCTTAGGAATTAGTATCGATTTGACCATTTTTAGGTTCCGACGGCTTTTTTTCTAGAATAATCAATATTTTGTCTTAAAAATTTGGGAAATGATAGCGAACATGCTAACGGACGTCCCCGCACACTTTATTTGTGTTTTTTTTTCAAAAAAATAATTTTTGATATTGCTAACAACGTGTGTATATTTGGAGGTTATGTATGTTGCAATTCTCCTGTGCGTTACTTCCAAAACTACACAATATTTTTGGCCGAAAACTTTGGAGTTGCAAATAAACATAGTAACTAATCGCCCGGAACTAACCATGCTTGCAGGCAATCAGAAAAGTTGATTTCATAAATAATTTCCCAGTGGCGAAAAATTTAACATTATTTTTAAAGTTTCATGCTGTTTCGTACGCCCTCTACGCCGAAAATTTCAAAATTTATTTATCTGCATTACCAGCTAGGCTGTTAAGATAGTTGATTGCACCATAATTATTCTAGAGTGCTTACCGACAAAATTGATACAATAGAGACCTACATTATCGAAATGACAGAGAGCTAAAAATCACCCTAACCACAAAATAATACACATGCATAAAATTTGGTAATTAGTAATTAGTAATTTAAAACTTGAAATTATTTCAAATAATTTGAAACACGATGTAGATTTTGCAGATTCAAAAAAATTAAGCTTTTTAAGAATTGCAAAATATTTAAAAAGGATAACAAAAATGGTTTTTTGCAGTTTTTTTAATGCTAGGAAAAAATCTAATTAACAAAATATATCAATTTTCAACCCAAAAGTTTACTTTGTAAAAAAATTAATTAATTTTCTATCAAATAATTGATGTTTTAACTAATACAACGTACAGGATAAAGTTTCAACCAAAAATGGAATAGTTCAATTTCCAGATAAAAACTATTATAAAAAATTGAATTGAACAAGAAAAAAAACACTAATTTTCAACAAAATTGTTAAATTTTCAAGGGAAAAGGTGAATTTTGTACCAAGAAGATTAATGTTCTATAAAAAAACGATTTTCTAACTTAACCAATATATACGATTAATTTTTAATTATTCCTATAATAGTTACATTTTCAGATAAAGATAAATAATTTTTAACAGAAAAAATTAATATTCAACATAATTGTTAAATTGTCAATCAATCAGATGAATTTTCGACCAAGAAAATTAATGATCTACAAAAAAAGACAAATTTTAAACAAAATACATGAATTTTCAAAGAAATGATTTAATTTTAAAGTCAAACGGACGAATTATCTATAAAAAGTTGAATTTTTTAAGCGAAAAAGAAATGCGTTGCGCGCGCAACCCAGTCTTGCACATCGTCATGCACATCGTCTCCTACTATATTCACACGGACATAGACCTGTGATAGTATTGGACCACGTCTCGTTTCAGATCTGGGATCACTGCTCTGGATCACTGCACTGAGTCAGTATCTTCTCAACCGAGAAGCTTAACACTTCACAGAGGGTTTCGTGTTTCGACTGGCGATCCCCTGTACTTTTGTTTAATAAATCTTATTTCGGATTAAGCTCTTTTATTTCTTTTTAAATTCCGATGTTTTATTTAGTTTTTGCCACCCTTGAATTCAACATTATTTTCCCCCTAACAACCCGGTCGAAATATCGGGTCGGAATTCCTCCACGTAGCAGCCACCGTGTGGAAATCTAGCGGTCCATCCGATCACGGTTTTTCGATAATGCGTGGCGCAATCCCGTGTTCCATTCTCGCTCGTTTCGCCTAGGATTGGCGGTTGACAGCTACCGGGCTGTCGACCGAACGACCGGGGATTAGGGGTCGTTTCGGGAGTTACTACCTTTAGGTAGTGACTTACGAGCGATTCCTCCGAGTCTTCCCTTCGGGTGCGATCCACGAGACCCTCGTTTTCGTCCCTTCGCGCGGACCCTTCGGTCGTCCTCATGTACTGTCTCGCTCGAGATAAATTCGGCGATTACCGGCGTTTGGTCCTGGATTCACCTGTGTAGACTCATCAATGTGGTGATCACAAGTGAACCCTACCACAGACGCCTTGGAATATTTCTCGGTTATTTCCAATTTCTGTTTCCTTTCAATCACAAGATTGAATCCCCATTGATAACGACCCCCGTCGAATTGAATAATATTTATCATTATTTTTCAGGGATGGGGGGGGGCGATGCTAAAAATAATTAGGCACGGAAGTCCAGTCATGGGAAGGGTAAAATTACATTAAAATTAACAGAATATCAGATAGAAAAACTACAAACAGCATAGAAAAAACCAGACCAGACTGTGATTTCAGCGTTTTTGAAACCGATAGTGATTTTTGATCGAAAAACTGGCAGCACATTGCCATAAAGTGGCTGATATAGTGATTTTGTTTATAAATTGTATTATAAATGGTTTATTAATCGATCCCTTTGAAGCATAAACTTTTACATCCATGGAATTTCACAACAGAAATGGAATTCTTGTCTGTGTTAGTTCACGTTAATTCTGTAATTTTGAACTAAAAACAATTAGTCTGTTACATTCAAGTATCTATTGTGTAATCTAATTTTTTGCTGTCAGAATTTGTGTTAACGTACCGGCGTACATAACGCGTTGATATAGGTGAGCGCATTGGTGGCCGGCGAACTCGACGGCTAGCCATTGGACTTGATTCTGCAAAAAGTAACATAGGGTTTTTTATTAACGAATTTTCTGAACAAACATAAAAGTAGCCTGTGGAAATAAAGATATCTTAAATGGAGTGGTAAATATTATTGAGTTGCAAGTGGCTAAGTTCTAAAAAAAGTTACTGTTACGATAAGTTTTTCTGTTTAAATAATCTTCACTTTTACAGTTATATTTACCCAATAAATTAAATAAATCTTATCTTCAAATTGGATAAAAAAACTGCAGCACGTTTATCTGACGAAAGATAAAATTTATCTGAGGAAAATAATTATTTGACGTATGTGATATGTCAAACGGCTGCTGCGTCTAGGTTCACCGAAAAAATTTTTAAATCGTGTCACTTTATTTAACTGATTTTAACCAAAAAAATTCAAAAAATCCAATTTTAGTCCTTTACTTTTGTTAAAGAATCCTTTAGTTTCTGTCGAACCTGATGAAGACTTTGAAATTTGTAAACAAAAAGAATCACTACAAACTAATTAAAGTGCAGCCTACGTATTGTGTAAGTGTAGGTGAATGTTTTTTTGTTTCGTTTAAAATCATTTAAATGATTTGAGACGATTTAAAAAATGAAAACCGCGAGGATTTTCAAATTTACGGAGGAAATTTTTCCGGTAAACCTACACACAGCCGTTTAAGACGTTACATATATCAACTGAATATTTTAAATGAATTTGTTATATCATCAGCAAAATGTTACCTTACCGACAGTAGACAACCCTACAAACTACGAAGGCAGAAAATCCACAATATCGATCAAGTTAAGAATCTTCAATAACAGAAAATGCTTAAAGTCTTAATCAGACTGGATAGAAAGTAATATTTTCAAATTAAAATTATTTCTTAAAAAAAGATCCTACTCCTTCTTCACTTTATTGGGAATCGGATGGATTTTCTGTCTTTATAATTTGGATGGTTGTCTATTGTCGGTAAGGTAACATTTCGCTGATGATACAACAGATTCATTAAAAATAATTACTTGTACCATTAACACCTAGCTAAAAATTAGCGTTATTTTCTTGAATTAAGAGTTCTTCTGATCTCTCTAATAGCATAATTGGAAAAGCACCTGACCAGAAAGCAAAAGTTTTGTGGTTCGATTCCCAATGGAGTGAAGAAGGAGTAGGATCTTTTTTTCAAGAAATAATTTTAATCAAATAAATAGTTGCGTCAGATAAAGTTTATCTTTCGTCAGATAAATTCTCTCTTTCGTCAGATCAGTGCTGCAACGTTTTTAACCAATTTAAAGATCAAATTTATTCCTGAGGTTTACTGTGGAGTATTAACAGTGAAAAAGCAAAAAGGTACGGCTTCGCAAACAAAAATACCTTCACGTGCATTTGAATGGGTTTTGAGGTCTTCTGAATTGTGTATCTATCACTGGAATTCCAGATAGCCGCCCATAGGTTAGAGTGAGTTTTGAATGAGAAATCAATTTTTTAAATCGGCTACGTAATTTTTTTCTCGGACCCATTCAGTAGCGATTATGAATCAGCATTATCCGATAGAGGAACGATAATTCCGATAGAAAATTAATAATTTAAATAAAACAAATATAATTTAAATAGTTAAAATTATTCATTAAAAATAGTTCAATGGCCACCTTTAAGAAAATCCTGGCATACACGTAGTCTATTTTTATTTACAGACTTTATTTTCAGGTATTTTAATTGTTTTTGCTGAACATTTTTTTACATATTTGCATCACACCACATCAGAATGTTAAACATTTATTTGACATTTACCATATATGAATCTTAAATTTACAAAAACTAACACTCACGTTTTATCTTATCGAAATTGCCTTTACCAAAAATGCGGGTATTGAAATTCTAAACATATGGATGTTTGTGATGCAAATAGATATAAGTGAATTGCAGAGTTTGTTTCTAACACGTGGACTCCCTGTAGCCATTAGCATGTACACTGAATAAGTTGAATGTCACTAACGCTTAATTCAGTGTAATTCTTATAATTCCTGTAAGGGTAATCTAATGAAACTACTTTTGCATTAGAATTTATAAATAAATTGTCGTATCAATTATAATATATTACAATATTATTTAATTTGAATTTCTTTAATTTTTTAATTATCATAATTTGTGCTATTGAAACTTATTATCTCATACTTCGCATTCGAAACAATTAATTCTTTAAATTTTAATCTTCATAGTCCACTCAGTTGAACAAAGCCTGAGGTAACCTACAATTGGCAGATTCACGCTTAATGAAAATTGATATGTGCGCATCGTATTTTTACCATTGGGTGTGATCTTTTAATAACTCCATTTCGTATTGAATCTCAACCCATTCATGTGCACATTAACGTATCGCAGAATGCTCATAGGAATTATTACAGGTTAGTCAGTCTCATTCAACTCTATTCACTCAGCATTTTGACGAATGTGGAATGGCAGATTTAAAGCACCGCGCACAGGTGACCGATTAAAAATGTGGCCAACCAATTGCGTTTTTATTCTTTTAATCTACAAATGACAGATACGCAATTCAAACCGACTCGCTTTCTATTGGTTCTTTTTTCCTGTGTTATAAGCGGGTAGGGTAAGGGGGGGCAGCGCCAACAAGTTAACAGTCAATGTTTTTTTTAAAGTTAATAATATGTTGACTTGATCCAGTTTTTTCTCATTTCGAGTTCTACATTATATTATATTATATTATATTTATATAAGTATTAATCACATCAGAAAAACAATGATTTGGTAATTTAATTATTTCTAACATGCTGTATTTCGTCGGTTTTGCCCCTCACCTGAGGGCAAAGCCGTCTGCAGCTTTTTATGAAAATCAAAACATTTAAAGATAAGAAAATATGATGGTTTGCTTGTGTGGTATTTTATGTACTGGAAAAATTACCTTTAAAGATGCCCAACAAGAAGAATAAGTTATTTTGAATAAAAATAGAGACAGCTGTAATATAACCTCTTATTCGTTGACATTTTGCTGGAAACGGAATTTACGCAATGTTTCTACTGTATCAATACAAGACAACTGCATACCGACCGGATTGATAATAATAATATTTAATAGTTTCTTCCATGTAGCCCACAAGATAAGTTGCTGTTCTACATTGCCGATCATTTATCGACGAAACTTGTGACACGTGTTTCACCCATGGACATAGGAAACACGGGACTAGGCAGCATGCCATCCTAACTTTAGCGAGCGGGATTGAATCCACGGGAGGGGGGAGAATTCCATGAGTGGGGAAAGTCGCCATCTTATGATGTGCCATTTGATTATGCGCACGAGAATTTTTGCCAACAAACTTTGCATTAACATATAAACATGTTCACGCTGCCATGTTTGTCGCGGGACATCAAAAGGTGGCGGACCTCCCCCCTCAGTGCATCAACCCCGCATTGGCATACCTAGTCCCTTGTTTCCTATGTCCATGGTTTCACCTAAGCACTTGTCAATATTATTTTCGTCATGCTTGCCCCCCTGGCTAAGCCTCACTTATTTATGAGATATATTATATTTTGGACTTGAATTACGTCTAATTGATATAATTAGATTGTGTGATATTATTTTATCTCTCAAAATATCAAATTTTTATACGGTAAGTATTGTCAATACAGTTGAAAACTTTATATTTCTGTCAGCGAAACTTCCATTCTTTCTTGGTAAAAACTGTTTTCTGTATAATTTTTCTCTTGCAATGTCAATTTTCAAGATTTTAGTAAGTAACGAAATCTCTCTGATGTAATAGATTTATTTGATGCAAAGTAGAACTTAAATTGTTAAATAATAGCCATGCTATAAGGAAAATCACCTTTGCCCCACTGGTTGGCGCTGCCCCCCTTCACCCTAAATAGATGAACACGGCCATTTGGTTCTGTATATTATGTATAACTTACTGACCAGCATAATTTAGAATTATCATCAATGTGAAGAAAAGTGTGCAAATGAAAAACTTCATTTTACCAGAGATAGAAAACTAATGTTAACCGAAATCTTTGATATACAACTGATAATTTGTTGAATTTTTTACTTGTATATGTACTAGTCATTATCTCATTATTAACAAACACTGTCCACATTTAGATCGTTGGATAGAGTTTAGGTGATAAAAGCGTTGCGTAAGAGTATTTGTATTGTTAAAAAATAAAAAAAATATTTAATTTTCTTGAAAAAAATAGAGTCATAAAAAATGACGTAAGATAAGTGAAGGGGGGATACTAACACTTACGAAATCTGCCAAAAAAGGCTACTTGCTTCAAAAGTTCAGCAGAAAACTTTACCTAATTTATGCAAGGCCCTTATTTGAAAAACAGTAATTTGATATGGATTTTGGCATATTTTAATTTGTTGTTTTGAAATCTGAGTTCATGAAAGTTTTACTAATTAAATTAGGAACTAATTGCTTAACTCGTAAACACATTACGTCATTGGTCGAGATAGCGTACTCTATTTGAAAGATTCGCAATACTGACTTATTATTGTATCAATAAAGTTAAAAATGCAGTAAAATTCTAAAATTAATCTAATCGTTTGATTAAAAACGTTATAAATAACTGAAATAATTTTTCTGCCTATAATTCGAATTATAAAATCTTTTAATTTTTTGTTATTAACCTTGTTTTTATCCTTGTAATGTAAGGAAATTATTTCCATTCGAGAAGAAACAACAGACTAATAACAATTAATATATAATGTCGAAACGTGTAAAACTTTTTAAAAATAATTATAATATCCCAGTGGGCATACTTGGCTTAAAGTCATCCTAAAGACGTCTTTTTGTGGACGTCTTTAGGTTTTTACAAAAAGACGTCATGAGGTCGTAATAAAGACGTTCTAATCTAGTCCCATGAAGTATATCTTAAAGATGTTATTAGAACGGCTTAAGGATTTACATTTAGGTGTCGGAGTAGAGTTGAGGCAATAAAAGTGTACCGTAAGAGTATTTGTATTGTCATGAAATAAACCTTATTTAATTTCCTTTAAAAAAAACGATTATAAAAAATTGCGTAAGATCCCTATCTCATCTTAGGGATTAGGATTCGAAACCTTCATGGAGTTTAATTTTTTTAGGATTTTTGGAATCTTCAGAAAACTCGCTTAGAAACATTAAAAAATTTGATACTTGAGATCAAATTATTTAATGTCGATAAAATGGCCGCAATTTTTTAACTTTTCACACTTTTATATTAGTTGAATCAGAAAAATGTGAAATAAGCTCACATTTTCTGGTGGCCGGCATTTTATTTTATTTAAATATATATTTTTAACCAAATAGTTTCATTTTCAACCAAGAATATTTTTTTAATAAAATAAGAAGAATTTTTCACAAGATACATGCATTTTTAACTTGTTAAATATTCAAAACAAAAAGACGAATTTTCTATAGAAGATCGTTGAATTCAACTTTATTCATACTTAATTTGAACAAAATTCTAATCTATTAAAATTTTGAAACCGTTCATATACTTTATTTCGAAGAAAATAAAAAAAGATATGAGTAATGTTTCAAATGATAGAAGAACATTGAGTTGCGGAATCGCTTCTGATAACCAGATAAGAAAAGCGAAGGTTGATTTTTAATGGCCTTATTGAATAAGCTTCGAATAAAAAATAGAGACTTTAGAAAAATTCGTTTCTTTATACTCAGTTATAACAAAAATGTATTAAAATTACCCATGTAGAAATGTTGGCATGACCCAAGCAGGGCTAAGGCTTGGCAAAACTAGGCTTTGGCCAGGTTATCTAGCCTGGGTCGAGCTCAAATGAAGCGCTACATCTGGACAGGACCAAGTTGATCGCCCAGTTTAGCCCAGGCTATTTATTATATAATTTATTATATCATATTTATTATATAATTTAAAGTTTTAAACATCATTAAATCAAATGACAAAGTATTTACCCTTTATAATTCGACGGAAAATTTTTCTCAATTTGAGGTTAGAAGTCACGTGCAATCTCAATGTGAAAATATTATTTATAATAAATAGAAGCCCTTTATTTCAATTTCATCACGTAAGTATAGGGTACTGCCGCTTGCTCGATGCCTCTAGTCTTTCAGAGTGCTTGCTATTTTAGGCAATTTTATCAATTTAATTTCAATGATTGCCACTTTGTAAAACTTAACACTTGAAACTTGAAAGTAATAAGTAAAAGAGAGAATAGTACTATGCCATCTGTCGTCTATTTTAGTAACTTTACACTAGCCGGGCCCAAGCTCGAGCCATTGCAAAATTCAAGCTAGGCCCAGGCTAGGGGCCCCCAGTCTGGCCCAAGTCTGGAACCAGGAAGAAACTTGGTGGTTTCTGTACGCGTAAAGATCCATTTCATTTTCTTTATGATTAATTTACTTGGTTGAAAAAATACAGAAAACTTTTACCTATATTTGAACGGTCATGAAAAGTATTGGGAACCGCTTAGGTCGAATACGCCAACTGGTGATGAAATTTCGAAGTTTTCTAGACGGATTACTTTCTACTAGAGATACCCGGATAAGTCATATATTAAAAAATAATAAGATTTTTCTATTATTTCGCGTAATTCTAGTGTTTTTCGCAATGAATATTGAAAGTGGAATGCTGGCTGTAAGGGTGCCCTTCTAGAAAGGAATGATTGGATCCGATTGCGAGCGATTGAAAATTATATCAAATCGTTCCCAATGGTGTTTCTTAATCGGGTGCGATGTGATTTTCAGGTCGGCCACGGCCATGTCGGTGGCAGCACTTTGATCACGCGGGAATTATTTGAAAACGGTTATTCACTTTTTGTTTTTAAATTACATCTAGATAAAAGAAAACTTTTTGAAGATTTCAAATAATTCGCTCGTACATGGAGAAAAATAGATGTTAGCACAGACTATCTAGTTATTAATAGGTAATATCTTAGCGTTTTAACTTTGGGACAGAATGCTAGATACTGAAGTAGATAATCCGTAGATATTGATAAGAAGATTTTAACTGATAATATTCAGATATTAAAGGGCAGAATCTAAGATATTCAAAAAATATTTTTTAATTGTGCAAAAATTACCTGTAAAGCATGCCATTTTCTATAAAATGCAAAAGAATGTTAATATCGTAGTCCTCTGTTTTTAAAATCCGAATTCTCAAGCATTCACCTTTTTCCATAATTATGCGATTTTGGTGTGGAACAGATAACACACTGTTCAAGGCTAATATGAAAAATGCCTGTAGCTAAATCCTCATTTTCTTTTGAAAATTATAACATATCCAAAAACATTTAATCCATTTTCCACCAAAACTTATAGTGCAATAGATATCCGAAAAACCACAATACACACGATGAAAGCTCAAGATACAGACAAAGCGGGGCTAAAATCTTTTGTCGCCACGCCATACGTCAGCGACCTTGCTCCGATAAAATTTAGCTTTTTTAATATCTTAGATATTAACTGTTAATATCACACATCTTATACTTTCAATATAAACAGACATTACCCTTTAATATTTATCATGTTGAATAGAAGATACTAGATATTATGCCGTAATATCTATATATTATGTTTAAATATCAAAGTTTTTAATAGCTGCTTTTCAATATCTACTTTTCTCCGTGTACAAATTTCGTTCAAATGCGCAGGCGTGCTTACCCAACTGCGAACGATTTAAACGCTTATGCCGATTGAAAATGATTAAAAACGATATACAATTTCTGTCCTGATTAACGCCGATTAAGAACGATTCAACCTTCAATCAATCCCAATTGGATCCAATCATTTTTTTCTAGAAGGGCCATGATGGTAGAATTGTATTGCGTTTTGTGTAATGCGTCAAATCACTAGACATTTCAGCCAATAGCAGTGCTTCTCTAAATAAATAGAAGAATACTATTGGTTGAAATTTCTAGTGAATTGACGCATTACGCAAAATTTAGCGCAAATCTGCTATCATGGGATGCCACCCTAATAGTATGGCCCGACGAGATCTTACCGTCATTCGAAAGTAGCAAGATTAGTATACGAAAAAAACTCCAGAATAGAGCCCCTGGGGGGAAAAAATAAGGGACTGATGGTTGAAGTGAAAATACCTAATGAGACCACTTTAGCCGCCATGTTACTTTTAAAAATTTTCACCAATCAGGTTTGGCGGCCGTCACGGCTTTCTACTTCACAGCTGATTTTCTAAGCTAACCTATCAATGCATAATAACAAGAAATCGAAAATAACAGCGAAATCAAAGATATTAAAAAAGATTAGATTTAGAAATCAGTGAATTGCCTAAAGAAGGTATATTATTCTCTCAGATGTGTTTTGTAGCTGGATGTGATTCTAGGGATGCTAAAAATCCAAACAAAAATTTTATTCGTTTACTGCAAAGCATACAGACGCGTCGGCAATGGGCAGAAGCTACCTAATAGCCAGTGGTGTCAGAACGCAAATATCTCTGGCATACGCAGTAGTAATTCCTGTGCACTTTTAGGTTATGTAACACCATGTTCTAACTTTTTTGTTAATCTTTTGAAATCCCTGGAATCTTTCCCACGCTCTCGAAAATGAATTTGAATCTTCTAAAATGCCCTAAGATATTTTAAATCCTTTAAAATGGCAATAAATGACTGAAATGCATTTAAAATTTCTTAGAATCAGTTAAAATACGTTAACATATTTCAAATCCTTTAAAATGTTTTGAAATACTTTGCAATTCTTTAGGGCCCTTAACAATTTCTTGCAATTATTAATTCTCGCCTAAAATTTGTACATTTTGGACCAGATAAATTTATTGAGTGCCCTCTATTTCCTTGTCAAACCTTGAAACTCAGTATCTGATTGTATGTAGACAATAAATTGTTAAAAGCGTAAAAAGTAAGTGCCGGTAATGGTAGTTATTTGCTTATTTGTTGCAAATTCTTCCTGCCAAAAATGGTTACTAAATTCGACGTCTGCTGTGTATAGAAAAATTTCTATTCTATATCTCGATATCTAATAATAACACAGCCACACAAAAAAAAGTGTGCGGATCTGGTAACAAGACACACGTACTCCTACGGATTTTGGGGCGCTGAATTCAAATTCGGTATCAAAAATCACCCATCACGTCATGGTTGAGCCATATCCTCAAAAAATGACGAAAAACCATGCACTGAGGCAAATAAATTTTAAAATAATGCCAGTGATACAAATTTTTACTTCAAAAACATGTCGACAACTGTGAACGATCAACCCCTGCCTGATATCAACTTATTTAACATAACTTTACCCAACAGAACCTGAATTAACAGAAATTTATTGAACTACACGTAAAGCTCTGAAAGCATATTTTCCCAGTAGCAAATGTGTGCTACATCGAATGGGTCAACTCGAGCCTAACCTAGAAATAAATTTAACCTAGCCTAACCTAACCTAACCTCACGAAACACAACTAAACTTATTGTGTTGTCCCGTTGTGTTTGCGGTATTGTTTCATTTAGCTTCGGCTTAACCTACATAGAGGTTTAACCTATCCTAACATAAAAAAACCTGACCTAACCTAACCGATTACGCTGACAACCCTGTTAGATTTATTTCTAGGCTAGGCTCGAGTTGACCCATTCGATATAACACACATTTGCTACGGGGAAAATATGCTTCCAGAGCTTTACATGTAGTTCAATAAATTTCTGTTAATTCAGGTTATGTGAGGTCAGGTTCTGTTCAAGGTTTCTGAGTGTGCCTTTCGGAGGGTGTTTTAGATTATGGGAATGCGAGTAATATTTTTGTTCTATGAAGCAAGAATAGGTTGTATAATACTTACCAGATTTATACGATTCTATGTAATGCGCCATTTCCATGTGTGTTTTGCACGTTACAACACAACAAGATATGTCTATAATTTAATAAATAATTTTTTTGTTAATTAAACAATTCTGAACGAGTATTATCAGCGAGTTCACTGTGGTATTCTTTTATTACTTGCCCCACATCCTATTCCGGGACTAAGAAAGACATGGCAATAAGAAATTACAAAAAGAAAAACACAAGTTGAATTTTTTATTCTAATTAAAAATTCCCGCCAATACAGATGCGACTTTTATCGACAGTGCTTCTTGCTCGACTCGCGTCGTTGCTACAACACTTCACTCTAATCTTTTAGCAGTTACCGGATTTTTCGATGAACCAGATAGTAAGCACACATACGGCCTCCACGAAACCCCTTTCGGGCTCCAGAAAATGTTTAGAGTGCATTTTTTAAACACCAAAACCGAATTATCGTCGGCCGTTGGTAAATTTTCAGTGTTTCATAGATTTCCTTATTTTTTTGCAGAGCATTTCAGCAGCCTTAATGAAAATTTAAAATCAAAAATCGAATAGTTTAATTATCAGTTAGAAACAATATTTTCTAGTAACAAACATTTTTATCAAACTATTTCAAATTTTAAATAAAAAGTTATGTGAACTTCCAACCAAACAGATTTATTAAAAGAAAAACAAAAATTTTCAACCCAAATTACTCCAGATGATCTAGATTACAACCGGAATGCTCTCGATTACTCCTGATTACAAGTAGATTATTCCAGATTAGTACTGCATTACTCGAGATTAAACCTGGATTACTCTTCATTACTCAATCTGGAAACGAAGTAGATTTCTCCGAATAGAACAATATTACTCTAGATTACAAGTAGTTTGCTCTTGATTACCTCAGATTAGAAATGGGTTACATTGGATTTAAACTACATGATTCCAGATGAATACTAGAATACTCTGAATTACAAGTGAATTACTCGGGATTACAAGTGCATTACTTCAAATTAATTGAATGGTATCGTTGATGTTGGGACTGCGGGACTATATATGGACTATATATGGTACTGTGAGCGGATTCGGGTTAAGTTGTAATTCATGGTAAATTATAATTTCTCTAATAAAGCGCCCAAGTGAAAGAATTGTACAGTATTTT
>NC_046661.1:145633064-145635408 GCF_010883055.1 Belonocnema kinseyi | reverse complement strand
GGCGCATACTTTGAATAAAATATTTGTTATCATTCTCTTGAAATAAATGTGTTTTTTTCTTGAAAAAATACCGGTTTCATATGTATACACCTGGTAACATGCCGGTAAATGGGAAATTTTCTTATAAACAATAATATTTATATAATATTTTATAAAATGCAAGCCTAAAATGTTTACAAGAGTACAAAAATTCAAAGAGGTTGATTCGAGTAAAAATAAGAATCAAACTTGAGTGGGAGGAGAAAAACAAAAATACGGTGAAGTGCATTGCTCCAAATTGTCAATCCGGCTACCATTCGAGTCGTGGGGGCGGCGAAAAAATTCATTTTTTCAAAGTGCTTCAAAATTTAGTTGATATATATCAGAAAAAAAGGAAGATTTTTTAGTAACAGCTGACCAGTTTGTTTGCGAGAAACATTTTTTTCCCGATAATATTGTCTGGAAAAGGGGAGTGAAGGATTCTACTAGAAATGTTTTAGCATCAGTATGTATAATCTATAACCAATATATTTATAATACTTTATTCGAATAAAATTAAAAAAATGAATTAAGAGATACAATTTTTAATTTTAATTGCTTAATTGCAATTTCCGAATTTTAACCTAAAAATAGCTGTCTTTCCCCAGCTGTGGATGTTCCTCATCTGGTGATTACATTTGATCTTCACTCTAACTCATTTTCGTTCAGGAGGATTTTTTGTTTTAAAATAAGGAAGAAATTAAAAATAAAGATAAATAAAATTTTTACATCTGGTCTTCTGAACTTTTATTGTCTTGGAAATCATTATAGACCTATAATGAATTTCCTATAATTATTTCGCAATTACAAGAATTATGATTAGAATACTTATAGAAAAAATGTAGGAAAATAATTATGGTTATTAATAATATTAAAATCATTATTGCAAGAGGTAGAAGGACGTATAAATCAAACATTTATTTTGAACTACTTACACAATAGTACATAAAAATGGACATATTTGAAGAAGCTTTGTTTAAGAATAAAGGTCAAATGAAACTTAAAAGCTATGGGTATCTTCTACTTTTTGCAATAATTATTTCAATATTTTAATCTTATTAATTTATATAATTATTTCACTATAATTTTTCCTATACTTAATCGAATAATTATTCTTATTAGTAGTGATAAAGTCGTGCAAAAATTATAGTAATTTCATTATAGGAAAATATTTATAGGCCTATAATGATTTTTCTATAATTGCACTTTTTCCTAAAGGATAGACGGAAGATCTATAACATAGTACTTTTTTCTTATTTAATTATTAACTCACTACTGTCCTGCGCATAAAGTAATTCAGCAATATAAGTATAAATTAGGTGTTACTGTTTCGCTGATATTTTACAATGATGAAGATTCTTAAAAAAAAATTTAAGAGTCACCTTAAACTTGGAAGTATTTCATCCTTTAACAAAACAAGCATCGTGCTAATGTTTGACAATTCCTGACAATTGCTGACCGTTTTTTCTGCAAAATTGCGAAAAGATATGACATCTGTGTAGGCCTCATTGAAAGTTGAGAGACTATCTTCCCCGTTTGAAAGTTCTGTTGCAGAAATTCACATCTTAGTTTTACGAGACGTTTACTCATGATTCGAGTCTGCAAAATCTGACCTGAATAATTTGGTAAAAAAATTTTATATTGTGGATCACAGCAGTTCAATTAAAAGAAAAGATTTATTATTTAATAGAGGACTGGGTGTCATATAAATGTCTTTTTATATTATGTTCACTTACTTAGTGCGAAAATGTTGTGCATGTAGAGAATCTGTAGTAGAAACAGCAGGGTTCTTTTTGGATGCTTCGTACTTGTTGCTTATACTGCTTATAATAAAGGCTGCTGTTGCATTACAAGTGTCAATTGACACCTTAGTTTCATGAACCGTTTGGGCAATTTTTACCGAAAGTGTGGAAGCCAAAGTTTTCAGTTGCTCAATCTCCTGTTTCAACATTAAACAAAAGACAAATTATAATAGTCTTGGTACACAAAAACAACGTTTCGGACAAACCAAGTAAGCCTTCTACAGATGTAAGTTAACCTCAAAAGTTTTAGGGTCAAATTCCTTACATAACAAAATTTTCCATGAAGATGGATAAACATAAAAAACTGATGATTTCGAAAAATCCTTGGTTTTAACAAGCACTTGTCGGAGAGTGAATTACAATAGTCACGACGAATAGTAAGTGACAGAAAGGATAAAAACATTTTTAGGTTACAATTATGTTTAGGGTTACCAGATGCTCCGAGGCGAAAAAGCGGACATTCCTCGATCACCTACCCCCTCCCCCCCCATAATAATCGAAAAATGAAAAAAAATCATTTTGAA
>NC_046661.1:145624963-145632964 GCF_010883055.1 Belonocnema kinseyi | reverse complement strand
ACAATACGCCAATTAGCACAAATGGTAAGTTCCGACAGTGCCTACAAGTGTGCCTACTGGCCGCTAAATGGCAATACCGGTTTCATATGTATACACGTGGTAAAGTAGGGGAAGGTGCGAGAAGCGCCGCCACGCGGCGACATTTCGCACATAGAAACTCATAGCAATAAGGTCTGAAACTTTTATAGCTGAAATACGGAAAATCGGATAGGGCTGATTTACTCCCGAAGTAGTATAAGGAGACCCCACTCCCATGCGGTCTTTGGAAAATTTGGACGCGTAGATTCGGATTTAGTTAGTTTGCGTCGCTCGTAGCGCTTATTGCGGGAAAGCGTTGAAATACAAGTTTGGGAATGGCGGCGTCTGCGTAGTAAGCCGGTTGTAAACAAACAACGCACATGCTTGTCATCGTTCTGTCGTTTTCCTCGTGAAAGGAAATGGACTGTGATAGAAGTGAGACGTTCTTGTGTGTGCAAAATGGTTTGCTGTTGTATTGATGGGCGTGCATCCACAAGCTACGTTAGAAAGAAAGAAACAGGAGACAGGCTTGAGAAACGTCACTTCGTTTGCCCTAGCACAGTCATTTGGATGGTTTTGGACACCAAATGACATGTGTTCCATTTTAAATATGCCAAGTCGAAGAAATTTCGAGTGTAAATTATTAAAAGTTCCATAAAAGTGCCGCTGTTTTTGTTTATCAGTTGCCATGACGACACAACTGTCGTATTGTGAAAATTCAAGGGTTTCTCAATTTTCCACAAGAGGCGCTACGAGCGATGCAAACTAACTAAATCCGAATCCACGCATCCAAATTTTCCGAGAGTGGGGTCTCCTAAAACTACTTCGTGCATTTACTACAAGCTTTGATCGCGCTCTTTGATTCGCGGCCTTTTTCACGAAGTGCCACTCTCATTGGTGGGCGCTTTGTCGTTTGGGCTTTTTCTCACGGATCCAATATTTTTTTCAGTTTTAATTATAATATAAAGGGATAATTGTGCCACCACCCTAAACGAATGATGTTAATGTTAATTTAATTAATTCATTTATTTTATTGGGCGGCAAACAAAAAATGTATGGAATACTATTATTTTGCAGGAAGGTGAATTTGTTTTATTTGTCCTATACGGAGGTATCAATTACATTGTCACTAGTTGCATTTTCGAAATTATTTGTGGACTGAATGCCGTTGTAAAAAAATGTATAAATCATAAAAACTATTCTTAAATAGGCTTTCTTTCCATTAAATAAAAAAAAAACGTTTTCAATTCAAAACCCATAACCGAAAGAAAAATGTGCTTGTAAAAAAAAACACAATTTCCAACAACAGAAGCAATAAAAAAAATTCGCAGAGAAAAATATAATTTAAAAAAAAAAAACATGCTTTGATTTTAAATAACTTTTTTTAAACAGCCTGTGGATTTAACCCCTCTTCTTATCCTTGTCGAAATATTGCCTGTTGTTTATCCGCATAGGTGTTAGTCTTCAGCAACTCATAGTATTCACATATTCTCTAACTTCTTCAAATGGATTATTTTCTCATACTGTTTATGCTGAATGTCGAACTTTTAAATTTTTTTATCTATGCGATTTCCTCTTTTTTTTCTTACTTCTCAACTTCCATGGTAATGGTTCGTTTTACTTTTAGCCCTATCCAGGTTCTTTTCCCAGGCCGAATCTTGGTGTTTGCATCATCTGATTTTTAATTTTTCACCCAGTCGCTCGAATGTTGTGGCGGGTATGCACCTGACGCTTAGCAATGCTTTCGTCCCTGCTTTTAAGGTTTAGCTTTCCCAGAGGTCCTTTCATCATGCGTTCGTATACTTGGGATCCTTCGTCTACTAATACCTTTTTTGGTGAGCTCGCCATTCCTATTTTTTGTTTTTATTTCTAAAAGGAACAATAAAAAAATTGCATGTTCATCGGCGGGCATCCTGATTGTTAAAGTGCATGCATTATAGTAAGATTTTAATCGGATCATTGAAATTTTATTTATCACTCTTCAGGAAAACAAAATTAGGAAAATCCTACTCTCGCGAGAAGAAATATTGAAACTTTAGAGCATGTGATACTTCATCGTGTGGTCAATCGGATACAGTTTTCCAGACTTTTGTGCCACAAAAATGAAAATTCTTAAAAACTAAATTCGGAGATGCTATAAAATATCATAATGGACGTCCCTGAACTCTTTTTTGAGGGATAATAACCAAACAAACTTATTGTGCTAAATAAAAATTTTATGCATATGCATTGTTTTGAGGCTATGATCATTTTCAACTCTATGTTAATCTGATAATGTAGTTCTCTGTCGTAACGATGCTGTCCGTAAGCATGTTTGCTATCATTCCTCAGATTTTGAAGAAAATAATTTATTAATCTAGGAAAAAAGCCAGGGGAATCTAATATTGATCAGATCGATACTAATTCCTAAGCGCCACGAAAATTTATCAAATTTAATCAAATTACATTTTTTGTATTAACCCACAAAAAAGTGTGCAGAGACTTTCATTAACATGTTCGCTATCATTTCACAAATTTTTAAACCAAAATATTTATTATTCTAGAAACAAAGATGGGGGAACCTAAAAATGGTAAAATCGATCATTTTCTAAGTATCGCATGCCCTTAAGACAACAGCAGCAATTCCTAAAAATTCTGGCGAATTGAGGCAAACTGACAGAGATTTTTGGCATTTAAGAGGGCTGTGTACATGGGCTTTTGGAGACATGTCGTCTAGGTGTAATTTCTCCGAAAGTATTGTGAAACATATGACTTATGTGACATGTGTGAGATCGGAAAATAATAAGCTATGGACATGTGTTATCAAAATTGAAATAATGTTTATTATATTAAAAATATGATTGGTCAAAGTTACCTTACTTTTGAAGGCCAATTTCTCGGCTTGTAATGATTATGTTGAAAATTGTATTTCGTAGAAACTTAGATAAACTCTTTCTGAAAAGATTAGCATGTATGAAAGAATTATTGCTTTTAAATAAATTATAAAAAACATGCAGAAACGAAAAGCATTTTTGGGTTAAATTTAAGGCAAGTAACTACCGATCCTAGCGGCCAAACCGAGAACGATCCTCTGAAAAAAGGTACCACGCTGGGCTCTCGCACTTGCTTTCCTATATAAAAAAACTGACTATAAATATCGCAATTTGTACGAAGACAACAAGAAGCACATACTTTCTTCAAATTGTAAATTATTACAAATAGTTCAACTAACTCCCTCCAATTTAAATCACTTCATTATCTTCATTAGAACCGAAGATAGTGCGCTCGCATATTTATTCACAAAAAACGAACAATTATTTATATTTTTTCAAAATTTTCGACGGCAATCTGTTCAGAAATGTTTAATCTACCATCATGATTTTTTTCAGATTTTTCCTTTAATTTTTTTAATAAAAAACTATGCTTCAAAGTTCACTGTTTTTAAAAGCTATCAAATTTCCTTACTTTTCATCAGATTTTCAGTTCTATAAGCTACATGTTATTTTTTTGAATATTACTTTTCGGCTCATTAACGTACAACATTTGCACCTTTAAAATGGTACCTCTTTCATTAACCTACCATTTTTTCTTCACATACTTATTCAACGTCAAAGTCAGAGGACTCGAATTTTCTCGCCGATAGTAAGCATAACACATCATTTATAATTGTCAACAATGCTTTCATATAAAATAGTCGTAAGAAATGAAAATAAAGTTTAACATTTTGAAAAGGCTCCATATCAATTATCGTCTGATCGAAGCATATCATGGAGATAGTTTCGAAATATACTGAAATACTGCTTTTAACAACGTCACTCCAAGGAGAAGAGAAGGAATTAACGATCCTCCCAAAACGATTAGGAGGGACGAAAAGTCATTGCCTAAAAAGAAACTTTTTTAAATATTCGAAGGACTCACAGTCCCTATGGAATAAAATATAGAGTATAATATAGGCGCTTATTTTCAACCTCATAGCGTACTTTTTCGCGCACAAAGGGTAACAGATTCAAGATAAATTCAGAAAAATTCGAAACAATTCAAATAACAGAAATTTAAAGGAATTGAGAAAAATTATATTTAATTCATAAACATTCAAACTACATTTAAAAAAGCAATCAAGTGAATTGAAAACAATTTACAAATATGGAAAAAGTAATTCAATTGGGCAGAATTAAGTGAATTTAGAACAACTCAAAAGGAATTTAAAAAACTGAATAGGATTTACGATGAATTAATAAGATTTCAGGGCTTATTCCAAATGAATTGTACAAAATATTTGAAAATATCTTCAGATCGTCAAAAACAATTCCGTGAAATCCATAAAAAATTTAAAACTCTTTAAAATTATTAAAACCCTTGGAAATCCGTTGGAATTGTTCACATATGTTGAAAATGAAATGGAATATTTAAAAATATTATAAAATATTGAAATTATATTTTACGACTGCATGGAAAATGTATTGAATTACATTGATATTTCTTAAATCCCTCATAATCTAAATAAAAAGCTAGTGAAAATATCTTTGAAGTTTATAAAATGCCCGAAAATCTTGAAAATTTCTTCAAATTATTGTAATATTTTTCAAAGTTCTCGGAGTCTTTATGAATTTATAAATTTCAAACAAATCTTTAAAAATATTTGTAAGATTCAATCTGGTGGCGGTATGCTTGGATTCGTAAAAGAGTCAGGAACCCGGTAATAAGCGATTTAATTTCGGAAATTTAATATCCAAGAAGATGAAATGATAGCATATGAAATGAATCAAAATATTTAATTACAGAATGAAAGAAATCAAATGAAATGAAAAAAGTATTCAGGCACTATTATTTCGTTGAAAATGTAATTTTGCTTTTTGGTTGAAAATCGATATGTAAAATTACCTACAAATTGGGGAAAATTCCCGAAACTTCATGAGGTTTATTTATTTTCGAAGTCATTGAAAAAATTACCGTAAATTAAGGTGATATTATCTTTAGAAACGGTATTTTCCCACAAATGTTGAAAAAATATTTTTTCCAATGTTAACAGTAAAATTACGAATGGCTGAGGAAAAATCACCTAAAAAGTGGGAAAATTCCCGAAACTTCATGGTTTTTTTTATTCCCCAAGTCATTGGGAAAATTACCATAAATTATGGTAATATTATCTTTAAAAACGGTAATTTTCTACAAATATTGGTAAAATATTTGTTCCAATTTTAACAGGAAAATTTCCAATGGTTGAGGAAAAATTCCCTATTATATTTCGAGTATTAAAAAAGGATTTGTTTCTTTCGTTGTTATGATAAAAATATATTTTAAAACCTATAAACGTAATGGTGTATTTACACGCCTGTTTACTGATCGCCATCCAGGTGAAAAGTTATACGAGAAAAAGAGGCAGAGAGTGGAAAATTGGAAAAAAAATTGGAAAATTACTCTTATGACTTTTCTGCTGACTGGCAACCAGTTGACAGGCGTGAAAATAAACCATCAACTATTTGTTTTCAGGGCATGCGCAAGCAGATACGAGATTAGAAATTATCGCGAACGTTTGATCTTGAAAGATACGTAAATATTTTCCACAAAATAGGTATTTTCACAACGTATAAGCTAATTATTAGTTATACAGGAAAATTGTGCAGGTCATAAGGAACACGTCCATTATCATAACTTATTTTCGCCAAAATGTGTAGATACGACTTTTCAATTTTTGACGGCAGAACTTTCATTGTTATATTAAGGTCTTTTTCAGTAATTAAAATTATAAGGGAGTCGCTCAAATAAATTTTAATCAGCTAAATCAATCTCCTGCATAATTTTAAGAAAATGAAAAAAGTTTACGAAAATTGTTTGATATTTTCAGTAATAAGGCCATGCGATGAGTGGGTCACGTGACCAGATTCCTACCTTACCGTCACTTTTTTTATTTCCCAACTTATATTCACACAAAATGCCACATCGAATTGAAAATTTGGGATACTAAACAAGAAGGACTAAGAATGGTGGGTCTAGTCCTAAATTTGTACAATTATGAACAAAGTTTTTTGCTCTAAATAATTTTTGTTGCTTTTTTTATAATTATTAAAGTTTAGGAGCAGATCCAATGCTCGCAATGTAATGTATTTAGACTTTTTAAAACTAAAGGTGAAAGTATCGACAACGGTAATTTGGTACTTGTGAATTCTCTTTTTTTAAAGCTCCTTCAGCTCTAACGAACACATTCTCATCACGTATCTCGTGCTTCGCACTCGAGTTTATCCCTGAAATTTTATATCATTCCTATAAATGTATATTATTATAATCGTAACTTGCGTTGATAAATAAACAGACGGAATTTCATTGTCTCGTTTAAAAAAATGCGCATTCCTTTACAAAAAATGTGGTTATTCAACGTTTCATTGCAACTTTTGTCGTTTTGAAGGGTGAACTTCGTTTTGACCTTGAAGTTGACCTTCATGGCTTTTTGAAGGTCATCTTTGTTTTTTTGACCGGAAACCCCCTTTTTTACATCTGCAATCGATAGAGCGGAAAATTCTACGTCCAGGTACATTGCCAAGTCATAGGTCAATTGTAACGTTCAAGTTTAGTTAGCGGTTATTTGAAATTAATAAATTTTTCCAAGAGGTCAGTGTAATTCCTGAAGTAAATTTCAACGAGGAATTCTATGGTGACCTTCATTTTGACTTTAACGTTGAGCTTCATGGCTTTTTGAAGGTCAACTTTGTTTTTTAAATGGAAAGCCCCCTTTTTTACATCTGAAATCGATAGAGCGGAAAATTCTACGTTCTGGTATGTACCCAGGTCACAGGTTAATTGTAACGTTCAAGGTCAGTTAGAGGTTATTTGAAATGAACAAAGTTTTCCGAGAGGTCAATGCAATTACTGAAGTAAATTTCAACGAGAAATTCTTTGGTGAGCTCTGCATTGATCTTGGTGATGATCTTCAAGGTTTTCTCCAAGCAGTTTTCGTTTACGTTTAGAATTACCCAGGAACGACAACGTGGACGTAGTAAATTCTGTTCCCTTTGGGGTGCTTGATTAGCGTGAGTCCCCTTGCCTCTTACGTTTTGGGATGCTTGATTAGCGTGAGTCCCCTTGCCTCTCACGCTTCAGTGAAGATGTTCGAACTGAAAACCTTAAGCTTCTTGACAAAAATCTATGCGATTGTAAAAATGAGTTACATCATTACGAATCATCTCCCTATCAATCAAAGTAGCCTGTTGCAGAATCCGATTCTGCAATTCGTCTAAGCTTTGCGGTTGCGTTCAGAATACTTTGCTCTTTAAATAACCTCAAAGAAAATAGTGGAGAGGCCTCAGATCAGGAGATCCAGCAGGCCACTCCATTTCACCCCTTCTTCCAATCCTCCTTTGAGGGAACTGAGTATCCAAATATGCTCGAACCTCCCTACCGTAATGAGCCGCTGCCCCGCCCTGCTAGATCCAAATATAACTTCACCTTTCAAAGTGAAAGTAGATTCACCTGAAAATACTGTTTCGATTCGTAATATTCATATGGAAAAACGGTATAGGACTTATGGTATCACCTTAGGTATTGACTTAGGTATCGAAAAACGGTATAGGACTGTATAACTCTTCGGGGAGGAACAGAACTCTCACCAGAACACCTGGAACTTTTAATGAAAAGTTTCCTTATGATTTCACAATATTCAGAACGCTGTAACCAAGATCAATACAGAGCTCACCAATGAATTTCTCGTTGAAGTTTACATCAGGAATTACACTGAACTCTTAGGAAACTTTGTTAATTTCAAATAACTTCTAACTGACCTTGACCTTTACAATTGACCTATGACTTGGGTACGTACCTGAATGTAGAATTTTCCGTCCTATCGATTGCAGATGTAAAAAAGGGGGTTCCCATTAAAAAAAAAAGTTGACCTTCGAAAAGCCATGAAGGTCAACTTCAGAGTCAAAATGAAGATCACCATTGAATTCCTCGTTGAAATTTACTTCAGGAATGACCTTCACTTTTTAACAAAATATTTATTAAAAAAATATC
>NC_046661.1:145621027-145624863 GCF_010883055.1 Belonocnema kinseyi | reverse complement strand
ATAAATGCTATAACTCTGGTGATTTATAATTTTTTGAAAAAAGTCATGAAAATAAATTGTTCAATTTGTTGAGTACGATGAATAATCGTACAGAGAATTTTTGAATTATGAAAAAAGTGGTCCTAAAAATATTCAAAATGTGCCCACTTTTTGAATTTTTATCCAAAATGGCTGGATAACGAACTTGACCTTTAGTTTAGGACACTAAAAGAGTATACCAAAGGGCAATGTGATAGATTAATTTTTTAAAAAGTTTTCGTGTTCACAGATATACATACATACAGATATACAGACATACATACAGACAGGCTCATTAGTAAAAACCTGTTTTTCGGATTGAGGGGGTCTCAAAACGTGGACATTCGACAAAAACTGGGAGGGGGGAGGGGTTAAATTTTACACAAATCTAATACCTTCTCTGATGAGAATGTAAAAAATAATTGATTTATTTCAATAATTTTTGACAATAAAAAATAGTGTCCAAATACACCTAAGATGAACTAAAGTTACATACCATATTGCAACGTTTCGACCTCAATCTATCTATTTTCCCCTGGCAAATTATACCTAATAAAATATTTTATTACAAATTAGCCGAATTAGAAAATAACAATCTTCTTATTTACGTCTTTATTTGTTTATTTTTTAACTAAAATTTGTCCCCTAATTTTTCCTTTCTTACGTTACTACTTTCCTATTCAATTATTAGTCCATTATACGCCCATTGTTCCTTTTTGCATTTCATTTATATTTTTATGGATTACTAATTCTACTTATCGCCCCCGCCCCCCTGCCCATCCAAAAATATTATAAACCAGAATGCGGAACCTTACTAGCGAACCTATAATAAGTTCCAAGAACTAAAAAAATACCATTGGTTAATAAAAGACAGAGGCGTCTCCATTTCTTTCTAACTAATGGAATTTTGTAGTACTTGGAACTTATTATAGGTTCGCTAGTGAGGTGCCGCATCTAGGCTCATAATATATTTGCCCCACCCGATTTATTCGTTTTCTGGAAAAAGAAATTGCCCATTTTTTGTGTTACATTGTTTGACAATAATCTGTGGCCTTGGGCTTTTAAAATTAATATGGGCTTTTAAATGGAAAAAGCTAAGTTTAAACAAAAATGGAAAATGATACAAATGATCACAGAAAAAACTAGGGGTTCACTCATGTTGCGGCTCAGATGAAAGTTGGTGTCACTTGGAACTTGAGCTCCAATAGATACCTGCAGAGACCTAAATGGGTTCGTTTAGAGCGCACTTGAAAAGAACAGCATCAACAGCATCAAGGCCCACTCACAAGTCAACCACTTGCAAAGTCGAGTTGGTAAGTTAGCGATTTACAGAATATGTCGGTAAAGCAAATACTAACAATATTATTAATTATTCATTTTATTTTTTACTTGTTAAGATTCACTTATTCTATAATTTTTAATATAAAATTGGTTCAAGTCTACACCACCTTTAAATTTCCATGATTTAAAATCATTGGTCAATTAATAATTGGAAATGTAATGCGATTTTATTAATTATAATTGAAAATGCATTACTCAACTAACCCATTTTTAACCTACGCTTAAAAGTTATGAAAAATGATACTGCATATGCAGTATCAAATTGCATATAGTTCGTTATACTTACTTTATGAAGTTGAAAATACACTTAGGGTATATTCTTGAAATAAAAAAAATGAATTCAAAAGGGTTAATGCAAGATTTCCTTTTTAATAATTGAATATTATTGATAATGACTCATTTATAAATGTGAGCATACATAATAAGTTTATTGACCAATGTCTTAAGACGAATATTTTTTGGCATATGAATCAGTGATACCAATTTTGGGAAATTTTTGAACTGCGCATGCGTCGCGCCAACAACATGTTTTATTGCTTTTAGCACGCGCATTTTAAATTACATAAATGTTCAAATTATATATTTATAATAAATAATGATGAATAAATATTTTGATTTTATTGCAAGAAACGTTTTCAATTTTAACTTCAGAAAAAAATTTCAATTTATTTTTAGTAACTTTATTGATTTTATTTTAGGTCAAATAGTTGCTAATAAAAAAAAATTAAAAACTCGACAGAGACAAGATTAATCATTAAGCGAAAAAATGCTTTCAATCTCTGAACTCAGAATTCACAACGTTTTTTTAATTTAAATCGAATTCAATTTTTATTTGTCACTTCAAAATTTCAATGATTAAGAAATTACTGTCAATGCATTTCCTAATCATTATTTATTATAAATATCGCATTTGAATATCGACACTATTCAAATTTAGCCCGCCAACAGTAACCAGTCATGTTACCGGCGCGACGCAAGCGCAGTTCAAAAAGCTCCCAAGATTGGAAGCACTGATATGAATAAGCCTTTAAATTTACAAATTTGCTTCATAACCTGCAAATGATATTTATCAATTCATTATATCTATTTCAGTTGCAGCAATAAATATTATAAGTTACCCAATGGGCACAACATTTCAGAATGTAATTGGAACGTCCTAAAAACGTTTTTTAGATGTACAAGTCAAAAGACGTCATTCGAACGTTTTAAAAACTGTGCTAAGTCAGGCCAAATGATGTTCTTAAAACGTTTTATGCTCCAATTATGTCTTTGAAACGTCTCTGGAACATTGTATGTTTATGAAACGTTATATGGACTGACTTAGGACATTTTTTAACTGTTCTAAAGATGTTCTTTAACGCTTGTGCCCACTGGGTAATTAAGTTCATTAAGCTATGTCCATCAGAGTACGATGACATGTGTCCTTTAAGATAAATATTGTATTAATAATGAAAAATAATGTCCAAGTGGGCAAAGCGAAAAATAGGTTCTTTAGGAATAGGCTCAATTACATTTGAGATCCTTTCGAATCCCAAGTGTGGTATCATTTAGAGCTCATTTATTGTTTTGGGTTCCTTTTCAGCAAGTGGGGTTCATTTTTGTTACAGCTCCTTTGGAACCAAAAATGGGTTCCAATGGAAACTTCAGTTTTTTCTGTGATGAATGTCAGAATTTAAATTTCTTTTCTAAGATTTTTGGTAAATAGTTAAACAAGTTTCATTTGTTCAAACAATCCTTTTCTCTAAAAATCGTGATAAGTAATTATTTTCTCGAATTAATGAAACAATTAACGTATTTTCGGAGTAATATTTTTTTAAAATGATATTTGAGATTAACTTGAAAATTTGTTTTAACAATTTTATTTGTCTATGAAACTTAAAAAGTTACTTTTTTCTGCAATTAATGATGCGGCTAATTAATTTTAAGCTGGATATTTTTTTTGGAAAACAGTTCGCAATTATTTTAACAGTCAATAATCATACTCTCTACATCTGAATCAGTGAAATTTCACTGATTCAAATAGCTAGAAAAGGGTCACGGACAATCAGTGAGAGGTTACTTATTGATTCAGTGAAATGACCACTTTTAAGCGTTGGCAGCACTGCACCATGTCAATTTAGCAATCACAATACAATAATATTTTAGTACATTCAAGCAAAGAATCATAGCAAAAACTTAAAATCCATAAATGTGATCAAATATTAAAAACGGTTAATAGTTCAGATGATTTTAAATGACAATCAACCTCACATATCACTTTAATTTCAGGATTGGACTGTCATGTACAAACCCGTCAAGTAAGTATTTCCTATACGAGTAAGAGTATATTTATCCCGCAGTTACGAGGGTAGTTCAATAAGTCCTTAGAATGAAGCATAAAAACAATTTTTTTTGGGTAAATATTTTTTTATTTTTCAACATAATCTCCTTGGAGCTCTATACACTTGGTCAATCGCTTTTCAAGTTTTTTTAATCCT
>NC_046661.1:145577593-145620927 GCF_010883055.1 Belonocnema kinseyi | reverse complement strand
TGAAAATGTTTGATTACCGCTCTGAACTCGTTTTTTTTCATTTTTCTTAACGAACAATTTTTTTTCAATTGGTTATAAAAACACGTAAACTCAGAAGATGTGTACTGTGACTGCTCCATATATCTAGTCGGGAGTGGTGACTGAAAACAGATGATTTGGAGCGATTCGCGCGCCATCCGTTGGTCATTCTAAGGACTTATTGAACTACCCTCGTAATTTAGCAGACTCACAGCCCGAAAAATAACAAATTTATTTCATTAAGGAGTTCTTCTTGCTACTTAAGTTAAAGAGTAACAACAACGCTTGACTTAAAAATTTATAGCTTATGCTTCACATGATTCACTCTGGTGTTACTGAACTGATTAGTGAATAAGTCCGAAATCACTGAATAATTAGTGAAATGTCTAACTACTATTTCAACTAGTGAATCTTTCACTGATTCATATTTAGAGAGTACACTTGCGCCTTTGTATAGGAAAGGCGGAGAAAATTCTATTCTTTCAAATCTCTTGTATTTTCTTATTTAAGAATTTACATCCTATATTTTGGAAGAATAATAGTTTTCTAAACATTTTTTTCAGTTACTTTCTGAATAGTAATTGTTTCAGATCGATTTCGTTGAGATAAGAAAGTTCTGAGAGATTCGAAAAAACAGATTTAAAAAAAAATTTTCCTATGAAAAGCAGCTAGTGAATTTATTATTTTAATAAATTTAAAACTATTTTCACAAAAAATATCACTCTTTACATTCATTAGTTGTGTCATTAATTTCGATGAATAATAACTTTTCAAGATGTACAGGACAAAAAAAGTGTTTAAATAAATTTTTATTAAATATTAGCCAAATTTCCTAAACCGAAAATAATATTCTTAACATTCGTTAATTGTCTCATTAATTCTAGACAATACTAACTAATCGCTTATCGAATAAAAATAATTAATGTTGAAAGCCCTGGTGGACCGAAGGAACCGAATGGAGCCTCTAAAAAGTACCCGTAAAGACCCCATTGGGTCCCCATTCGGTTGCCTATAGAAGGTCACGGTATAATCGCAATAGTTTTTTTTTGCAATGGTAAAAAGTTTTAAAAAATATAAGACGCATAAAGCCTGTTGACTGCTACATTTCAAAAGCATCGCCTGTAAGTAGCAGTCAACAGGCGTTATACGTCTTCTACTTTTTTAAACTTTTTACTGTTGCTCCATTCGGCTCCTTCGGTCCGCCAGGGAAAATTGGAAAAATACCGTCTTTAGCATGAATTATACATAAAACTGCTAGTTTTATTGTTTGAGCCATTTTTCGGAAACAGAATACAATCGGTTGTAAAAATTTAAAGTTTCGAAAGAAAGAAATTAAAAGAAAATTGAAAGTAAACCTTCTTCTCTGAACATTTTTAAGAAGTGACGAAACTGTGACTCACAAAAAGCTAATAAAAGATACTTCTTGTTTAATGGATCACCAAAAATCGAATTTTTTACTTCCATAATAACCCCCACGTAAACACAAAATTGGGCAATTTTGACCCTTCTTTATATAAACGCTGAAAATTTCTCAAGACAGTTTGATCCTCAGACGAAGAAAATCCTAAAAATGTAACAGGCTGTGAAACGTCCCCTTATAGCTTGAACGTGGAAAATATTTTCATTTATTATTTATTTTAATTGACAGATGCTTCATTAGGGTTCAGAAAACAATCATCTAATCCGCTTTATTTAATGAAACCGATTAAATTAATTAATCGTTCAAACGTTTCAGTAGTATAGATATAAGAGCATAACTTTACTTGCCGATCGCTGATAAAAATGCTAACCTGAGAGGAGTCTGCATTTCTAACTGATGGTAATACCCACAGTCGGTAACTTAGCAGAAAACAAAACCTTGCTTGGTCGGTAAATAAAGTAAAGCTTTCATATGTATACTATTTAATTCTTTGTTTCTGGGTTGATTAAAAAAGGATATAATGTCTAAGAATTTTTGCAGATGTAATAACATATTTTTTAAATATCCCTGTGCATATCCACAACCTACATCTCAAAACAAAATATTTATTAGATACGCACGCCTTCTTGGATATTACATTAAATAAAAATAATACTGCTACTGTACACAGCTTAATTTTTTTAACTTTTACTTTTATTATTAAAAAATAGAAACATTTAAATAACACAAGTTCCCAGTTTTTAAATTAAAATTAAAGGTAATTAAAGTTTTACATTTATTGAGAATAAATGTCAGCAGAGACGAAAGTTTCTGTTCCCACGACGGGCAGTATCGCCCGACAAATGAAATAAACTTTTATAAATTGATTTTCATTGTCAGGTCGTGAATATCGAGATGAAAAAGTTGTTAATTTTAAGCTTTAATTAAATACACTCTGACCTTGATGTTATTTATATAAGCTTTTTAATAATTAGGAATTAAAATATATTTTCTTTCAAGTTCAGTTATAAAATAGAAGATGAGAAGGAGGCGCCTAACAGCGAGATTAAAACTTGAAAGTCCATAGATAATTTTGGCAAAATTTGAAACAAAAATCTTCAACAATATTTAAAATATCATTAATCAAAGTATAACTTTTGCATTTCGTATCAATCTTACGGCCGTATCGGCCCGAATTGAGGAAATAAAATTTAATTTATACTGATTTTTATTCCGATTACTCTTAATTTAAGTATAGAGAAAAATTTCGTAATTAAAAGATTAAATCGAAAAGATTAATTTGTCAATATGATTATGTCCGTTAAGATAATTTTCTTTATCATACGCAATAAGCGAGTGAATGAGACTTTAACTTTTGTTCATATGCACGTATTATTTGAAGATTGTAAATGTCAAAACTGACATTTCTCGGTTCTCTATCGGAATTGCTCGCCTTTCCGGGACGAATTGACAAATGGGTAAAAGAAAAACATTTTATTGTAGATGACCATTGTTACAAAAAATAGTTGTTGGAACAGAACCAGAAAAACAAAAAAACAAAATTATTACTTTCAGTAAGATGAATAATTTTTGGCCTGCTATTATTTTTGCATTAGTCATAGGTAAGTTAAAGTATAAAAAGTAAAATGTATGCAATGATTTATTTCCACATGTTACAATTATAATTTAATAAATATTGATAATTAATAATATTTATTAAAAGAAGAATTCAGCAAATTGATTTTTAATTTTTTAATTTTATTGCAATTGATTAAATCATTTAAGCTGAGTGAAAAATAGTTACGGTTTGGCATTCAAAAAGAGTCTTTCAATGTTTGAATTTTGAAATAAAAGTTTTTAAAAGTTTACGGGATTGTTCCTATGAGACCCAAAATTAGGCTATGGTTTATCGTATAGTCCTTTAAAAAATTGTCTAGCATCTTCAAAAGTGTCAACGAAAAATATTTATTATTGTGGATAAAATTGCGGGGAAACTGATATGGTTCATGCGATGAGTATTATACATGCCTATAAATGTATTATCTAAACATTTAAATTTTACATTTTCGTTAAAAACGATTACCGTAATAACCGAATTATTTTCATAGTTTGATAATAAATTCAATAATAAACAAAAATTTCTAAAGCACAAGACAAAAATCATAGACCCAAATACGACGGACTGATATTTGCCCTAATGTATAATAAATGTGTCCAAAAGTGCAAATATTCAAAATTGCATTAAAAAACTTATTTTAATGTTGAAGAGATATAGGGATTTAAAATCGAAAATATAAAAAATAGCAGTTTTATGTAAAATTAATATGAAAGACGATTTTCTTGTTTCATTCCTGAAAACCTAATTATTTTTTGAACTATTCATTTGTTTAAACTACTCGTTTCAGTAAGTCATATATATTTAAGTTTTCAGACTAGTACGTACAATTGTACGTTGACACTTATCTCCCAAAATTAGATTGCAAAATTGTTAATGTTTAAAGAAACAAAATCGATTTAAAAATGAATAACTACCTATGATTTAGTGAAATATTATTTCAAAAAATGAATATTTAAAAAATTAATCAAGTTATAAGGTTTGAAGTAAGAACATACTTTTTAATAAGGGATTTTCACCATTTAATGGGGGGGGGGGAATAATTGTCTAAACAAATTAAAAATGTTTAAGTAATTGCAAAATATCTCGAAAAAAAAGATTACTTTCAATATTCCTTATTTATGTCATTTTTGCTAATCAATACTGAATTCTCTCGATTTGGTGAAAGTGAATAATTATAAAAATATAAATTGTTCTGAAAAATGAAAAATAATAAACATTTCATGAACTGTATCATTAATCCAAAAAAAAAGAACTTTTTACAATTTACATAGTAAACAAGTTTGTTTAAACAAGTAATAATTGCTTAATTTTCTCCCAGTGCATAAATGGAAAATTATTCTTAAATCATTAAATTAAATTATTTTTTATTACGAAAATATTACAAAAATAAAGTTTAGCTCCATGCATTTGGTGCTACTGCTTTCCCCACGGGTTTAAAGTTTCCTTTTTTAATCAATTATGAATGTACTAAATTTGAAATAACTGTTTAAACTATTTTCAATTGCTTAAAAATGTTTAAAATGAGTGAAAATACTTTCTAAAAATGTTTACTCACATTTGTAAGGAAATCAAAATTTTGTTGTGTGAAAAACTTTATAAACATTCGTCGAAGAGCTTATTATTTTCTTAAAGTCTTTACTGGGCGGAAATATTTGTTACTTATAGTCATTTGTTGTAAACAAATGTAAAATTTAGTCATTTTTAAATCTATCCGCCTTATTTTTTCCACTGTTCCACAATTGTAATGAAAAATAATAGTATAAATATATACTATCAATGAATATAATAGTGATAGGCAAGAATGTAATTACAGAATCTATTTTTGCTTATTATTTATTTATTTAAATTGGCAGGTCTTGTGAAAAAATCAACTGGCCTTTCCCTACAAGATCCAATTGATAGAACCTTTCAAGATCAATTTTTATGGCAACCGAACAAATATAATTTGGAAAGCATGTGTGGGGGAGAAAAGGCAGATGCTTTAAGTGGAAGAAATAAACAAATGTATTCCATGTGGCGCAATGTTAAAAGAACAATAAGGGAATTAGTCCGAGAAAAAGTTACAGATAAAGAACTTTCTGATTTAGTCACAAATTATTGCCGAAGAAATGAGGAAATGGAATTCGTATCAAAGGAACTTGTTCAAAGTGTGCAGAATTGCTTTGGAAATAGATATCATCTCAATGAAGAAAAAAAATTGGCAGCTAAACAGGCTTTTATTGATTCTGTTTGTGGAAATGTGTATTCATCGTAAGTATACTGGGCGTAATTTATTTTAAGTTTTATTTCAGTTCTTATATTTATGTTCAATTTAAATGTACATAATCTTTTTTCTAGGCTTCACTGGGAATATATTTTTAATGCCAAAGTTCCCAAAATCATGGCATAACCGATTATAAAATTTTAATCGACCAGAAGCCTCAGTGAATCCGCAATCTTAATTGGCTACTTGCGATTGCGATCGATTCAATGCCATTTTAAATTTAACTTTTTTTATTTATCTACAATATATTTCACGGAGTCGTCTTATATTTGTTAAAAATGGAAATACTTCAGAGAAACTAACAATCTGATATATAATATGTTTTACCTGTTGATTTGAAATATTAATTTTTTTGTGAAATATGGGAGCATAACCTCAACAATTTCAATTCGATTCAAAAACATCAAAAGAGAATAAAAATATCAATCGTTCAATCAGAATTTTCTTCTTTCCTGAGTTGATCGAAAAAAGGATAAGATCTCAGAAATTCGATTACACACAATTAAATATTTTCGATCTTTAATCGGCGAATTTATCGACATCCGAAAAGTAGGAATCTGCATGCTCACAATCTACATCCCAAAATATAATAATTATAAGAGACCTCTACTTGTATATATTACATTGAACAAAAATAATACTGAGAAGGTATACAGCTAAATTAAAGAATAGAAAAATGGGTATTATTAAATAATTTGTGATTATAAATAAACAAACCAGATACAATGTGTAATTAGGATTAATACACTTGTAAGATGGAATAATTCAATTGTATCCGTAGTAATCAAATAACAATTCAAATAATTCGAAGTAATTAAGGTAATCCGAGAAGTCGATCCACTATTAATGTAGGTTCTTTCACCTAAAATTTAGCGTAAAATTCGCGTTTAATCCAGGTAATTATGAGTAATTTGGTAATTCGAAGTATTTTACAAAGCTATATGTCTTATTTTTCAAGGAAAAATTAAATATCTTCCAACTTCGTTTTAAAAAAGAGAACAAAAGTTTACATTTTCTATCTCGTTTTTCGAAACGATCTAAATAAATAAAAACACCAATCAAAAAGATCAATATAAATAAAAACATAGATAGCAAACGTCTAATAAATGTGCTTGTTCTTGAAAAAGGTGTGAACGTAGATAATCCAAACAATGGTGTTAATCAAGAAGGTCTCGACCGGCTTATGCAGAGTTTTTTACCATCTATTTAAAACAAGAAAAAATCTTCACTTTGTCCTGCAATAAGGACAGGTAGTTTTTAAATTCCATTTACTGTTTACAAAATTTTGTTTTGAGGTTATGTAAAAAAAATGATATAATTCGGATAAGCACAAAATAATTTAGGGCGTGGCAATTCCTACTTTACTACTTCGTGTGAAAATAAGTTGGGAAATAAAAAATGTCATCCTTCATACGCTAGAACAATCCATCTGTAATCCATCTGTAACATTTCTAGAACAGTTCTAGAACTCAATTACAAATATTGTATGACAAATCTTTAACAAACCTAGAACGCTGTGACAACCTATCTGTAACAATTATAGAACTTTGGTACGCTGCATTGTAAAAAATCTAGGACAATTTTAGAACATCTCTATAACAATTATATAACAGTTCTAGAACAGTTATTTATTGAATATGGAACAGTGTTATGTACCCCTCACAGCAATATGATATCCCGGGAAATTCGATTTGGCCCCATTTATGTCTCGGGTTATTCTAGGGATAACCCGTCGGAATATCATGCGAGGCGGGAATTTTGATATCCCCATGGATATATTTTGATCCGGAATAGCGCGTACGCAGTCCCGACTAACAAAAATTATACGTCCGAGATATCCACATTAGGGATTTTCACAAGGGTCAGCTCAACCATAGTGTTATTGAACTAATCTTTGTTCCTAATTTGTTCTAGAAGACACTCGTAAAAGGGTTCTAGAACTTCGATATAACACTGTTACGGCACAGTTCTAAAATAAACTTAAAACAAATATTATAGAGCGTCTGTGACCAGTTTGTTCTAGAACAATTCCATAGCAACTGTTACAGAACAGTGCTGTCACATAGTTCGAGACCAGTTCTGTCATAATTTTGTCACAATGTTCTAAAACACTGTTACATTTTTGTTCTAGAACAGTTGGGTCACAATTTTGTAACATTGTTCTAGAACGCTGTGATATTTTTGTTCTAGAACAGTTCCATCACGATCTTGTAACAACTGTTATAGAACACAGTTCCTTTTTTGATCTGGAACAGTTACAGAACGTGTTTGCTGGGTATGTGTGTTGACTAGTAAAACAATTTAAGAAAAAACGATGAATAAATACAAAATTTAGCAAACAAGAAACACCAAATAAGAAATTAAAGACAATTAGCATTCTATTTCTCATCTTACATTTCTCATTTTCTTCATTTTGCTTTTGTTTTGATATTTTTAGTAGAAAAAGTCTTCGAGTCACATGTGCATCATTTTGCTAAAGATATCTTGCAATGACAGTGCCCGACAACACGTGACAGCACAAATAACAAAATAATTCAGTTTTCGCGCACGCGCGATTCGGCATTTCCCCCTGTACAGTTGACCGAGCCTGGTCCCGACTCTGGCGGACCGATTGTTTGGAAAGGATACTCTACAGCATACTCCTATAGTATCCACATAGTATCCCTTCCATATCATGCAAAAAAAAACTAAAAAAAACCAGCAAGATGGGCATTTAACTTGTTGCAATTCGGATTCTACGTTAAATTTTCCATTAAAATGTCCTGGAGTAATTGCAATCGTATTTTTGAAGCGTTAAAAATTTTAAAAAATGCTATTATATTCTGCTGAAGGTGGCTTCAAGCGCATCCATAATCTTTACAGTAGTATGCTGCGCGCGGAGTTTAAAAATAAAATTAAAAATTGCAAAGGTGTCAAATAAATGTAAATAAACATACTGAATCCAAAAGCGCTCAAATCAACTAAACAAGATGATTGACTGGTGACAGAATGCGTTCTCTCATCATCATTGTTTTCAGGTTCTTTTTTTCAGAATTATCTCACCAGGTGCTATAGAAAAATCATTGAATTATCAACATCAACCCCTAAATATTTGACTTAAAACAAAGAAGGTCAACCACATATTTTAAGTGACAAAAAATTAAAGAAATGCACAAGTTCAAGTCGGGTGAAGATTTTATCTAAATTTTCCTAAAAAGTCATCTTTTTTTGGGTAGCAAAATCAACTATATTGATGAACACTCGTCTACTCGTATTTCGAACAGCTAGTTCGATCTTTTAGATTAAGAATTCGCATTTTAATCTGAGAATTTTTCTATTAAATTCCGCGTTCCGAATTAATCTCCTTCGTTTAAAAATTCAACTATTTTGTTGAACATTGTTCCATTTTCGACAGAAGGTTTCATCTTTGGAATAAAAAACTCGATTTTTAATATGAAAATTTTTCTATTGAATTCCGCGTTCTATTTTCTTTTTTATTTGCGCTGCCTTATCTGAAACAGCCCCCTGCCTCGACCGTGTATGTGTATGCAGTAGTAGTTTTCTTACCATCCGGAGGGGAAATGTCGGTCAAACTAAGCTAACAGATAGCACCACAAAAAGTAGGTCTATCTTTTTCATTGAATTGCATTAAGAAAAAGCAAAAATAATTAAAAACTTGATGCTGTTTGCAAATAAACAAAAAAGAATATATGAAAAAATAAGAGTAACTATTACTAATTGTTTCAAAAAAGAAAAAGTCATGAAAATATGTAGTTTAATATGAATAAAATTTAATTTTGAGATACATTTTGAAAGCAGTTCGAACTTTATATTTTTGTGTTTATTTTGCTCATATTACTGATTTTATTATTTGTTAAAGTTAAATAAAATTATTTATTGTTGAAATTATTAATGTAGCTAATGAAAAAATTAATAATATTTAAGACCTCAACGACAAAAATATTTCAAAAATATACATGATCAGAAGAATTAATGAAAAATATATTACTTATATCCAATGTAAATATAATAATAATTAGAACATGTAAGACTACAACTTAAGTTGCAATGTAAAGAATCTTTGTTCCTTTAAAATCTTAAAAATTTCAAGTTTTGAAGGAAATATTTTTACAACGTAGTGGTAATTGTAATTAAAATGTTTCAGGGAATTATTTGGAAAAAAGTCAATGACACGAATGATAAATAAGAAATTGGATTCAATATAATGTATATATATTTATTTAAATTGAACCCAACATCATATATATAGTACATTTATACAGTTTAATAACACAGCCACACAAAAAAAGTGTGCGGATCTGGTAACAAGACACGCGTATTCCTATGGATTTTTTGGCGCTGAATTCAAATTTGGTATCAAAAATCACCCATCACGTCATGGTTGAGCCATAACCTCAAAAAATGACGAAAAATCATGCACTGAGGCAAATAAATTTCAAAATAATTCCAGTGATGCAAATTTTCTCTTCAAAAACACGTTGACAACTGTGAAGGATCAACCCTTGCTTGATATCAACTTATTTAACATAACTTTACCCAACAGAACCTGACCTCACCTAACCTGAATTAACAGAAATTTATTGAACTACACGTAAAGCTCTGGAAGCATATTTTGCCAGTAGCAAATGTGTGCTAGATCGAATGGGTCAACTCGAGCCTAACCTAGAAATAAATCTAACCTAGCCTAACCTAACCTCACGAAACACAATGAAACTGATTGTGTTGTCCCGTTGTGTTTGCGGTACTGTTTGAATCAGTTTGGGCTTAACCTGCAAAGAGGTCAAACCTATCCTAACCTGAAAAAACCTGGCCTAACCTAACCTAACCTAACTTCACGTAACACAATTAAACTCATTGTATTGTCCCGTTGTGTTTGCGGTACCGTTTCATTCAGCTTCGGCTTATTTTACATAGAGGTTCAACCTATCCTAATCTAACAAAACCTGACCTAACCTAAGCTAGCCGAATGAAATTCAACCACACATGTAGCTATGTAAGCGTACGGTTCTCAGTCTTAAATATATGCTATAGTTCATAGGTTGACTCGATCTTAACCTACAAATGAATCTAACTTAACAGAACCTAACGAAATTTTCCTTAACGCAACACAACTTAACTGTTCCTGTTGTAACAATATAAAATTCATTTCATTGTACTACAGGTGATTAAAAATTGAGACGCACATTGCTCATTTGAAAAAACTTAGAACTACAAGTAGAATTGACCCCATTTTAATTAACCTGACAATGTTTGTATCAATTAAAATGTAGAACTGTAACTTAAACATGCAAATGAATAAAAGTTTTATTCGAAATTTTTTTCTCTGCTTTTCTTAAACTTAAGGAATATATTTATACTATCTTTTGTGTTTACATTTTATCTTGCTTTTTATCGTAATTAAATTGATTTATAGATCTACATCAGTCTATTTTCTGCCTTCTATAACGTGTCTCCTTTTTTCTTCGAAGGAACGATGCAAAGGGTTACGCTTACGTTTAAGACCTACATTCGTTTCCCTTTTCAACATCCAGAAAAAATCAGCCATCATGACCTCGCCCCATCTACCGTGATATCGTTGTTCCATTACTTTTATGTCTTGATGAAAACGCTCCCCTTGTTCTTCGCTGAAATAACCAACATTTTCTGGAAACTTATCCAGATGGGAATCTAGAAAGTGAAGTTTTAAATTTATCAAGCAGCCTAACTTTTTGTAGTTTCTTATCATTTGGAAATTTGCGTTTACTGCTTTAAAACTTTCCCAAACGTCCATATCAATTTTTGTCATGTGGCTCACGAAATTAGTATCTCTTGTCAATATTCGAATCTGTGGTCCATCAAATACTACTTCTTTCAATTTAGCATCTGAAGCATTAGGGAATTTAAGGGATATATACTTATAGCATTGTCCATCTTTGTCTAACGCCTTGACAAATTGCTTCATGAGCCCAAGCATTATGTAGAGGGGTGGTAGTAAAATTTTTTCTGGATGAACGAGGCTTTGGTTGATAATATTATGAGAACCAGGTTTGAATCAATCTCTTAAAGGCCAATGTTTTTTGCTGTAATGATTGGCTCGATCTTTGCTGTTCCACAGGCATATAAAGCATGGTTCTCTCGTGAAACCGGATTGTCGGCCTAATATCATTATTATGATTTTGAGATCACCACATATTTGGTATTTGTGATTCGTGTAATTAACTTTTTCAAGAAGCATTTTAACATTGTTATATTCTTCTTTGATGACCGTTGAGTGAGCAATAGGGATAGGAGCGTAAGTATTCGTGTTATGCAGTAAAACAGCCTTAATGCTGCGTTTTGACGAATCAATGAAAAGTCGCCATTCTTCGTCTCTGTACGCATTTTTCTTCAAGTGGTTCATTAGTCCGTTAACGTCAGTGCAGTACACTAAAGACGTCTCTTCGTCTTTAACGAAAAACTCTCTGCATTCTGTCCCTGTCGCGATAGAATGATACTTTTGTCTTTGGCTCTAGAAGATTTATTCTTTTTAGAAATGAAGCGGCAAATTCAGCGCCGTCTTTCGGTAATTCAAGATCTCTAATAAAATCATTCAGTTCTAGTTGCGACACTAATATTGGAACCTTCAATTTTATTTTATGCACACCATATTCGTCATCTTTTTCGTCATTTTCATCGGAATCATCAGAACTATTTTCTGTTCGATCACTGGTTTCACTACCGTCTCCATGGCGTGCATTTTTATTTATTTCAATTGCTCTTGTGACTGTGCACACATTAATGTACGAAATGTTAGTATGTGTAGAGTACTTGCGGTACTTTTCGTTGTTTGAATTTTTTAGACGATACAACATAAGTCTGCAGGAATTGCAAATGACGTGAGGAACCCATTTTGTTTCTTGGTGCAGCAATTCATGGTCAATACACTCTTCGTAAAGACTTTTCACTTCCTCGTCGATTTATTTTCGCAGAGTGCTCACTTCATATTTACTTCAGATGAAACAGAATGAATCTGAGCTATTCTTGCATGTATGCGATTGAGAAATTCTCGCGGTTTTTTTCCTTGTAGCATGAGACTCTACACCAACCAAGTGATCCATTGATGAAGAGATATGGTTGCATGGTGACGACGTCGGAGAGCCCGCTTTCCCACCCTGACCAGCCGCCGATACTGGGGTTTTTTCCTGCATCGTAATACACTTTTTACCTGTGTCTGCCATGACGGCATGAACGCCGTTTACCCGTTGACTCAGCCAATGTGGATCCGTTGCCCACCGTCACCAGATGGAGGTGCCCTGGTTACGGACACAAGGCGAATAATGCTAGCAACAAGCGGTTGCTAAACTCTAGACATTCACTGCTATTAATGTCAAAATATGAAAGTACGCAAGAACAGGGTTGTCAGCGTAATCGGTTAGGTGAGGTCAGGTTTTGTTAAGTTAGGATAGGTTAAACCTCTATGTAGGTTAAGCCGAAGCTGAATGAAACGGTTCCGCAAACACAACGGGACAACACAATCAGTTTAGTTGTGTTTCGTGAGGTTAGGTTAGGCTAGGTTAGATTTATTTCTAGGTTAGGCTCGAGTTGACCCATTCGATGTAGCACACATTTGCTACTGGGAAAATATGCTTCCAGAGCTTTACGTGTAGTTCAATAAATTTCTGTTAATTCAGGTTAGCTAAAGTCAGGTTTTGTTGAGTAAAGTTATGTTAAATAAGTTGATATCAGGCAAGGGTTGATCCTTCATTTGAAAAATCTCAAATTATAATATTTTGCCACAAGAATTGTTTATAACAATAGTGATTATAAACTTTTAAATTATTTTTGTTATTAAATGTAATTCATACATTAATGTGAAGCACTTTTAGCACCAAAAAATTTTAGCGATAATAAACTATTTGTTAATTTATTTATCAAATTTGCTTTCAACAAATAAATGGAATGATAAACAAATTATTTGTATTTTATGAGTCCCTAAAAATTAATTTTAGACAATATAAAGTTTTCCTGATCAGTTATCAAAGCGTAAAAAATTGTTATGTACAAAATTTCAGTTTTTCCATGCTTTGAGTTCAAAAATTATTAATAAACAAATAGAGAAGACAAAAGTTCGGAGCTTCAAGCTAAACGAAAAAAGTGAATTTCCTCCTACACTCCGTTATGAATACGGTACGTTTGTTTATAGAGTTTAATAGTTTATAGTCTGTTCATTTTAGAAATGAGGTTTGCAATAATATAATTAACTATTTAATTCAAAATCTTCCTTAAATAAAAATTTTTATTAGCTATATTAATAATTTTAACAAAAAATAATTTTGTTTAACTTTAACAAATAATAAAATCAATAATATGAGCAAAATAAATCACAAAAATATAAAGTTCGAACTACTTTCAAAATGTATCTCAAAATTAAATTTTATTCATATTAAACTACATATTTTCATGACTTTTTCTTTTTTTAAATAATTATTAATAGTTAGACTTATTTTTTCACCTATTTTTTTAGTTTATTTACAAAAAGCATCAAGTTTTTAATTATTTTTGCTTTTTCTTAATGCAATTCAATGAAAAACACAGACCTACTTTTTGTGGCGCCATCTGTTGGATTAGTTTAACCGACAATTCCCCTCCGTATCGTAAGAAAACAGAAAAGTGGGGGCGATGCATGGAGCTGCCTGAAACAAAAAACAAACACGCCTCCTCTACCCTCCCACACGTCCCCACAAAATGCACAAACACACAGAAGATTTTTGCACTAGAAATCTGTAAGCTCCCATCAAAGGAAAAACGACTAGCGCTGTCTGTCACTCGTCAGACTTGGCAACCAAATACATTTGTATCTTTTTTCGCGAAATCACGAAAATTGTTTTACTACCTGCAAACAATTCAGTTTTCAGATAAATATAAACTGATTAATTATTGTGTGTCTCAACAATTTATTTAATATAAAAAAGAATTAATTATTCTTTCATATCCAGAAAGACCAACATTGTAATTTTAAAAGTACTTTAAAAAGAAAAAAAGTATGAAAGAAAAAACATTTTAAGTTTCACCCGTAAGTACTTTCAAATTAAAAAGTTTAACAATTAATTGAAATAAAATAACAAAATAAAAAGTATCCGTTTAATTCTGAAACTGAGCCACAAATAAAAATCGACAATTTTTTTACACGCCATTCAACGCGACTGTTGGTTCTCGCAGTTTAATTTCGTGATTATAGATTTTCTTTTGTTAAAAGAGTTTAGCTCGAGAATTTGAGCGCACCTACGACACGCGATTGATGGTCAACGCATGGACAACTGTAATTGTGTGATTGTGAACTATCTTTTGTTAAAGTTCTTTCGGCTTTAACGAACACATTCTCATCACGTACTTCGTGTTTCTCACTCGATTCTGTCCAAAATTGTCAACTTTTCTACATTATACACAACACTTTTATATCAAATATATTCCATTTTTTATGTAACTCTGCCTGAGATTGCTTATTCAGACATTGCAAAGTATATCCCAAATTGTATTTATCATGATTATTTTAATATTTGTTTCGTATTTTGCTTTAAATTGTATTCTAAGCTGCGCTGAAACATGTATCATTTAAATCAATTTATATCATTACAATTCATAATATGAATAAAAATTGACTCATACTAATTTTTATTTCCTTTTTTAAAATAATTTTCTTATTTCTAATCTTGTTTTTTACGACTAAAGAAAAATTATTTTGCATCTGCATATGGTCAAATACAGAAACCTATATAGGGTCCTATATAGGATCATTTGTCCTCTTGTATTTTCTGTCCTTTTTCCAAAAATTAAATTTTTTTATTTTTAATCTCATTTTCTCACAACTGAAAGAAAATCTACTTGTCCTATCGAAAAGTGAAAAATAATAAATGTATAAATATTTTTAGGCGAACAACTTCTGTCTGTTAATTTTAGTTCGTAACTTGTGTCGTTTTAAAAAAAAATTAATATTTCTGTCTTGAATGTTATTTTTTATGACTAAAGCAAAGAGTGTTGTCTCATTTTTTTCGTAGCTTGTATCGTTAGTACAACAATTTTTAATTGTTTTATTTTAAATGTTGTTTTTGACGCCTAAAAACAAAAACTACGCGTCCTATCGAAAAGTGATTCATCACAAATTCGTAGTTCTTTCCAGGGCGCGCAATTTTAGCTTATTTTTTTTTTTTTTTGTATCTCGCATGATTTGGCAGGCGTCATTTGAAGGATCAAGCTCGACGAAAATGGTTCACATTAGTGAATACTAATGCCATCTCTTAGAATTTTCAGGTACTTATCAGACTGTCTAGTATTTTTATCGTTTTTGTATGGATGTGTCAAAATTGCCCATTCTTGGTGTTAACATGGGGGTGATAGGCAGGTCCAAAAATTTGATATTTGTTGAACGTTAAAAAAAGAAGTACTTTTTATTAGTTTTTAGTTGATTATAGTTTCGTCACTTCTGGAATATTCAAAGAACTTTTTTATTTTTTTACTTATTTACAATATATAATAATAATAAAATTTTTTGCTTAATATATTTATCAATTATTTAAAACGTTTTTAGTTATATAATTTTCTTAACTAAATGGTGGAAAGTTAGTATTGATTGGAATAAATGATACAATCAACGAATATTAAGAGAATTATTTTTTATTTCGGATATTTGGGAATCATTTAAGCAATTTTCATTTGTTAAAACCATTTTTTCTCCTGTAAATCGTGAAACTTGTATATCATAAAAAACAACACTCAAATAATTAATTAATTGCTTCATTAATTCTAGAAAGTAGTAACTTTTCAACGTTTACAGAGGAAAAAATTGGTGAAAGAACTGAAAATTGTTTCAAGAATTGTCAAATATCGTTAAAAAGTATATATCTCTCAAAATTATCTATTTACCAGAGAGAGTGAGGTGGTCATGCGTTCCGGCGTACGGCCCCAGTTCAGAGGATCTGAAGTTGTTTTCATTTAGTGTGAAGCCCAAAGATGCATCAGTTTACGGACCTAGTGTATGGACCCAGTGCATGACGGCATTAAAAATAAGAGTAGTACTAGCAATGAAATATGCATGCTTACGGAAGTAGGCCCAGAGACCAATCCCGCTCCCCACCCCGATAATCAGAGAAGATATAGCGATCCTGATATCGCACATAACGATTTTCTATTTGCTGCTTTCAAGATTTATTTACATCTGCTTTTACTCTCCAATGTGGTTGTTCAGAGACTTTTCTTAAGAGAATTGTATTGGCAGAATTTCTTAGCTTTAAGAAAATACGTTGTTCGTTTTTATCTTTAAATTACAGATTCCTCGAAAACCAATACAGGAAAAACGGATGTAACTTATAAGTAACATTTATTCTATACCTGGGAAAGCAATGCACATCTTAATTTTCATTTTCATTGATTGAGACGACGGCGAGGTGAAGGTCGCGGCCCAAATCTCCTTGACTACGGTAGCTTCAGACCAGGTATGGGATACGAGGATGCCTTGGTCCCTAACGTCCTTGGGGCAGATTGCCTAACAGTGGCTCCTGACGCCAACGTACTCCAAGCTCAAAGGGCGTTCACAGGAGCGGCTGTCGACCACCGTATGAGTCGGTCATGGGAGTAGAAAAGGCGGCTGTGGGTCACAGGTGCATTGCCGCGGGGATACTCCTCAGGAGCGCCTGACGCGGGCATACACTGAACTCGAAGAGCGGCCACAGGAGCGCTTTTCGACCACTAAACGAGTCGGTCGAGGGAGCAGAAAAAGAAGGGGGTAGGTGCGTTGCCACGGGTGGGTCGGTCGGAGGAAAATAACGATGGCGTATCTTGGGCTTAAAGGGCATCATGATAAAAATTTAAAAATTTTCACTTTCGGCGATGCAAGCGCTCCCCTGTATTGATCCTCACCTCCACCGTCTCAACGGCAATTGCTTCTAATATTCACCACTCGAAGCTTGTTTAGGGTCATGTAAGATTCTCTCTGCAAGTCGCTTTTAGAATTCTTGACAGAAAATTACTGAAATCATTGCTGGATCACTGACAGAGCAATGTTTTACCAGCACAGAAAAAACGGAAGTTTCCATTGGAAACCATTTTTGGTTCCAAAAGAGCTGCAACAAAAATGAACCTTACTTGCTGAAAAAGAACCCAAAAGCGATAAATGAGCTCTAAATGATACCAGACTTGGGGTTCGAAAGGACCTCAAATGTAATTGAGTCATTGAGCTCTGATGGACATAGCTTAATGAACATAATTAACTTATAATATTTATTACCGCAATTAAAATAGATATAATGAATTGATAAATATTATTCGCAGGTTATGTAGCAAACTTATAAATATAAAGGCTTATTCACATCAGTGCTCCCAATCTTGGGAACTCTTTGAACTGCGCTTGCGTCGCGCCGGCAATCCGATTGGTTACTGTTCATCTGACACTCAAAAATTCTATTTTAGGATTAATAAATTACTTTCAAATCATTTCCTAATAATGATTTATTATAAATACAACAATTGAATATTTATATAATTTAAAATGCGCGCGCTGAAAGCCACAAATCGTGTTGCTGGCGCGACGCAAGCGCAGTTCAAAAAGTTCCCAAAATTGGGAGCACTGATTCATATGCAAGAAAATTTTCGTCTTAAGGGCATGTGATACATACAGTTTCCCCGTCTTTTTTTCCACAAAGATGAAAATTTTTTAAAACTGAATTCGGAGATGCTATAAAATATCATAACGGACGTCCACAGATTCTTTTTTCAGGTATAATAACAAAAAAATTTATTTAACTAAATAAAAATTTTATGCATATGCATTATTTTGAGGTTACGTCGTTTTTCATCTCTACCTTTCCGATAATCTGGAAATTATTTATGAAATAAAATTTTTTGATTGGCTGCAAACAAGGTTAGTTCCGGGAGATTAGTTACTATGTTTATTTGTCATTTTAAAGTTTCCGGCCAAAAATATTGTGTAGTTTGGGAGTAACGCTCGGGTGAATTGTAACACATATAACCTCGAAATATACACGAACGTTGTTAGCAATATCAAAAACATGTTGATAAAAAAACACAAAAAAAAGTCTGCGGGGACGTCCGTTAGCATGTTCGCTATCATTTCCCAAATTTTGAAGGCAAAATATTTCTTATCCTAGAAAAAAAGCCGGGGGAATCTAACACTGAAAGAATCGATACTATTTTCTGAGCGCTATGAAAATTAATCACATTTTGCTAAATTAAAACTTTTTTTAATTAACCTACAAAAAAAGTGTTTGGGGACGTCCGTTAGCATGTTCGCTATCATTTCCCAAATTTTGAAGACAAAATATTTATTATTCTAGAAAAAAAGCCGGGGGAACCTAAAACTAGTAAAATCGACAATTTTCTAAGTATCACATGCCCTTAAGTCATTGGTCGATAAACTTACTCTCTATGCTCACATTTATAAATAAGTCATTATCAGTAATATTCAATTATTAACAAGGCAATCCCTCATTAACCCCTTTAAATTTCTTTCTTTATTTCGAGAAAATACCCTAAGTATATTTACAACTTTATAAAATAAGTATAACGAACAGTTTGCTTTACCGACACATTCTGTAAATAGCAAACTTACCACAACCCGACTTTGCAAGCGGTTCGCTAGTGAATGGGCCTTGATGCTGTTCTTTTCAAGTGCGCTGTAAACGAGCCCATTTGAGCCTCTACAGGTATCTATTGGAGCTCAAGTTCCAAATGACACCAACTTTCATTTGAGCCGCAACATGAGTGAACCCCTAGTTTTTTCTGTGAGCAATAAGGAGATGCCATTTTCCGACACACTTTCTAAGGGCTTTCCACACGTTTATTCAATTTATTTGTCGATGTTAAAAAATCAGCATTTTTCCCGCAGCCAGGGCATCATTCATCTTGATGATGAACAAGCTGACATGAGCTCCTTGTCTTTTCCCTCCAGCACTCATCCTCTCTTTCCAGACGTGTGGGCGCTGTGTTTGTCGGGGTGGCTCTTCGTACTCGATTCCATCATAAGGACATTCGAGGTTTCTGTGTGCTGAACGATTTCGAGAGTCCCGTAACTCGCAGACATGAGCGATGAAATTTTTCATATTTATCTCGTCCGTTGGGTCCCCTACGCGAGCCACCCCTACACGGAACATCGCCCCGCACGGCGTTTGGTTCCAGGAAACCACAATCAGGTCAGAGCGCGTCAAGGGAGGGGCTTCCCCGCCAGGGACGCATGTAATAGCAACTTTACAAGAGTTCCTCCATAAGGCATCGCCATTGCAATTTATTCGATCTGCTTTATATTTTCGTGTAATAAAATTCATTAAGTTTAACCTTCCGTCGTGCTAGTAGTGATACTCGACCTTTCAAAATATAAATCCAATCTAAAAGACGATAATATGTTACAATATAGGGTCGGAAATGTTGCACAGTCGAAACACAGACTAAGTCTTCCATCTCCCTCGTGAAATAATTAATTTCTGCGCTATTTAAGGCCTGTGATCTAAATGAAATGGGACTATCTTTTCCAATTGCACCCTGGCTTATGACAGCGCCGATTTAAAATATTTGAAGAGTCGGTTTTTTCTTCCCTGCTCGACAGAGTTTTTCTCCATGACTTTAGTTATCATTTTATTCAAAATACAACTGACTTTGGTTCCGCAATGTGCAATTGATTCGTCGGATTCTTTGTAAATACTTGCAAGCATTTGGGTGAGTTGACTAGCATTTTGTCGAAGCATGAAAAAGTCTTTCAAGATTCTGAAAATCTCGTTAAAATTATTTCCTACCCGAACCTGGACCTGTTTCGCGCTTCTCCTGTTATTTTATTTCTAATTGTTATAACTAGGTATGTTAGGTCGTGAGGTTCTAAGATAGCTGCGGAAGTTCTTCTCTCCTCTCTGGTTCACGGGCATGTGCGAACCAAAAAATTCGGGTACCAGATGCTTGGCCAATTTCATCTACTCTCCCGCTCTTCTCGTTAAAGATGAGATTCTGGAAGGAGTTGCAGGTGTTCTGAACTCCATTGACAGGAATTTATTTATACTTGAGCCTATTGTTTCATTATCGCGACGCGCAACACTTAAATCATTGTGCGGAGTTAAGAACAGAGGAGCGCGATTTTGTTCAGACATGATTTATGAGGCGTCGTCGCCTAAAGTAAGTGTTTTTGAGGAGATGACGTGAGAATTTCTAATCTTCCTCTGACTAGAGGAAAGATTTTTCGCTTGATTAGGTTTTCATTTACTGTTTTGGCCCTTTGACTGTCCAGTATTAAACATTTTTATATTTGTCTATTCAGAAATTATTAATCACAGTTTTGAAACGCGTAAAATATTATTTTGATATAACTTTTAAGAATAACTCTCGCACTAAAAATTGATTTGAAAAATTTATGAACATTTTACCTCGCGTAACCGTCAACTAAGCTCAATTAATCAGTATGGAGGCAGATAGAATTATCCGAATCAACACCTTAGTCAATTTGTGAGGAAGTGTTCAGGTTAATTCTTGTTTCTTTCATCCAGCTTCTTTGAATGAGGATAATAGTAGAATATAATCAATCGTCCTCGAATCTGACTTTCGCCCTAAGTCCCGAGGGATAACCTAGAATTTTAGGGGAAAACCTGGGCAGAGTCGGAATCAGTCCCATGTTGAATCGTACTTCACGTGCGATCGTCCCGCAGTAGATTGAAAATATGTACTTCTATCTTCAATAAAAAAAAAAAAATTAGTTTCGATAATTACAAAAAATGACATTTCAAAAAAGTTCCTTTAATTTTTTTCTTTTTTTACTGTTTAAAAATTGTTTATTTGAATTATTTTTATAATAATCGAATTTCTCAGTATTTTTACCCCAAAAATATATATCGTAAGTTGCATTTAGTTTATTTATGCACGAGTTATTAAAATTAAAAAATGCGAAATCCCAAATCTACCAAATCTACAAAACACATATTCGCAGATGGAGTGTAGTATCCACGGGTTAATTTCTCTGGATAAGGCAATTGGAGATGTATTACGCAAAACATTTCACCTGGTACACATTCGGTATAAAAATTAGTGAGCTGGTGCAAAAAGCATGGCAAAAACACTCCCCATAGATGCCTACAAATATCTCAGACAAGTATTGATACATTTAGAGTGAAATTAAAGGTAAAGAAATTAGATGCATTTAATTAATATTTGTTTATTATTTTTACAATTAAATAGAAGAAAGGACACTCAGAAATGACGGGGAAGCGTGGATTTTAAGACAAAAAAAAATTAATAGAAAATTAGATGTAGAGTTAAGAGAAAAACTTAGACGGAAATACAAAGAGAAAAATGTCGATGTCCATATGTATCTTGATTGTAAATTAAAGATATAAGGACAATTTTAAATAGATTATAAGAAACTTATATTATTATTTCGATATTTGTAATTTAGAAAACACGAAATGTCGAAATAGGGAGGGAGTGATGAAAATATACATAATCGACACTACGCTATGATAGTTTGTGTGAGATAGTGGAGCGCGCATGCGTTCGAGAGTACGGTTCCGGTCGGCCAGTAGAGATAAATGGAGAACATCTCGCGGGCGACGCTGAATGTTCACCCTGCATGTCCGTGCCAACGCAAAGTACCAAGTTTGCAAGACGTTATGAAAAATAAATTTACACAAATCTGGGTATATAAATTAAGGAGCAAATAGCTTTCCAAATAACAAAAAGGTAAGAAAACAGTAGATGAAGTCATGTGTCTGCGAACAAGATATATCTCTGTAGGTTAAAAGTATTATTATGATTTCATAATAATGTATAGATTAGCAATTGCGGCCTACCCCCACATCGGCATGTAGAGGAAAGTAAAGTTACTTCAATGTAACATAATATAACAATTTATTAGTTAAGAGTACATTGCACGTACTACTGTAAATTACAGAGGTAGAGTAGCTGGCAACGGCCAGAGAGTCGACTATCTGGTATGCGGTAACTCAAAGACTGAACTGTCGAGAAGGAGGGGGAAGGAACTCGTTCCGCTTCCGTTGCCTATTCTACCACGGATCGTGAACATAGAACGGAGACTCGCTCCCTAGATCCACTCAGCTGAGTGACGTAGTGGGAGTGTTAAGACCCTACATTTCCACTCATGGTGCTGTCCTCTCAGCTGAGCTTGACAAATCGTCGTCCCCGTTAGCATGTATTTCATGTTCAGTGGGGAAATTCAAGATGTCTGCACGCCGTGGACCTAACTATAATATCAATTATTTATTTAAATTTTTTCAATTAAATCGTACAAAAAACGTAGGGCAGGTTACGTAATACTTGAATAAACCCTTTTAGTTAATTTAGAAAAATTAAAACACATTTTGAAAATCTTCTGCTGCATTATTTTCGTAATGACTTAGTAATAAATAACAATTATTATCATTATATTGTGTTATTAAATAGTTAAAAAACAAAATTATTTCGAAATTATAGCTTTAAAATTTGAATTTTGCATATTTTTTAAAGATTTATTAATATAATAGTATAAAATCTTAATTTTCGTTGCCTATCTATTTGTGCTGCCTAATATTTTTTTTATGTTATAACTATGAATTCGAAAATAAGTAGTTAATCACAAGAATTAACATTTACTGTACAAAATAAGAAAAATTCGAATATTTTCGGAGTAAAATTGGCTAAACAAAATTTTTTTAAATATTAAGTCAATCATATAAGGATATGAAAATTAACTATTTAATTGAAAATGCATTTATTCTGTTAAAAATTCTTCTTTTCTAGTTGCAAATGAATCTTGTTTTAAAATTAAAATATTTGATTCAAAAATTATGCAGTTTGTCGAAAATTCTTCTTCTATGGTAGAAAATTAATTTCCTAGATTTAAAAGTGTAAATTCAAGCAAACATAAAATTTCAACCACAAAAAAATTCTAATGATAAGCCTACTAATTTTATGATATATAGGATTCCCGAGAAAAAGCATCCTAAACTTGTCCAAATAGAAAAAAGTTAGGAGTAATATTAAAAATAGTTAAATAATATTTTTAATAATAAGGAATTAAAATATACTATCCTTCAAGCTTAGTTAAGAAATAGAAAATTCGAAGGTGGCGATTAAAAATCGAGATTAAAAGTAAAAATTCCACACCTAATTTTGGCAAAATTTGAAAAGAGAATCTTTAAAAATATATAAATTATCAATAATCAAAGTATAATTTTTGAATTTCGTATCACACTTAGGGTTGTATTGACCTTAATTAAGCAAACAAAATTTAATTTATATTGATTTTTATTGCTATTCATATTAATTTAAATATAAAGAACAGTTTTATTTCAAAATCAATAGTTTAAATCGAAATTATTACTTTTGTCAATATGATTATGTCCTTCAAGATATATTTTCTTAACCATAAACAATAAGCGAGTAAATCAGACTTGAATTTTTAATCACACGCATGTATTATTTGAAGATTGTAAATGTGAAAACTGTCATTTCTCGGTTCTCCATCGGAATCGCTCGCCTTTTCGGAACGAATTGACGAATGGATAAAAGAAAAACACTTTATTGTATATGATCATTATTACAGCAGATAGTTGTTTGAATAGAACTAAAAAAACGAGAAACAGAAAACTATTACGATTAGCAAGATGAATTTCTGGTCTGCTATTCTTTTTGCGTTTGTCATAGGTAAGTTAAAGTATAAAAATTAAAATTTATAGAGTGATTTACTTTCACCTGTTACAATTATCAATATTGATTAAACGCAAAATTTAGCAAATGGATTTTTCATTTTTTCATTTTGTTGCAATTCATTATATAATTTATGTCGAGTAAGAAACCATTGGGGTTAGGCATTCACCAAAAAGGTTTCCAGTTTTTTAAATTCAAGAATGAATATTTCAAAAGTTTGCGGAATTCTTCTTTATAGTAAAGTTTTTTGTATAGCCCATTAAAAATGCTCCATTAATATTTACTTAAGTTTTAAGGCAAAACATTTATTATTGTGAATAGAAATTTAGGAAAATTGATATTATTCATGCCATGAGTATTAGGAAATGCCTATAATTGTATTATCTTAACATTTAAATTTCACATTTTTGCTCAATATTATTAGCGCGAAAGCAGAATTATTTTTAGAGATTGCTAATGAATAGCAAAAATCCATTACAAAATTTATTTTGATGCGGGAGTGCTAGGGATTTTAAATCGAAAATAGCAGCTTTATGTCAAATTCCTATCAATGACATTTTGAAAACTTGTGTCATGCATGGTTTTTATTTGGTGAAACATAACTGTTCAAGTATTTCAAAACCTAATTTTAATTGTTCAAAAAATTATTATTTGTCGAAACATTTTTTGATATTTTTCAAATGATTAAACTATTTATATTTGCATCACTTTTTACATTAAATCGCGAAATGTTATTATTTTCCGAAAATAATGACACACGTAATAAATATTAATAATGATATTTTTTTCCTTAACATATTTTGCAATTTTCAAGCATTTTTTCACTATAAATTGTGTGAGGTTTGTGTTCTTGGGACACAGTATACTTTAAATGAATTTCAGTTATAAAAGACAATTCGTACAGTTTATACAATTGACCTCTGATGCTTTTAATAAAACGATTGTTCAAACAAATGAATATTTTTAAAATGAATTCGGTTTTGAAATAAAAGAAAACTGAATAAGTAATTTTTACGATTTTAGGGGGAAAGTAATTTTTTTAAACAGATAATTATTGTTTAATTTTTTGTCGATTCGGAAGAAGGTTTTTCTTTAATTATTCATTATGATTTATAATTCACGTATTAGAGAGATCGTTCTTCTCTGGCATCTGAAATTAGTTTTTACTGTTAAAGAACCATTTAATAAGATAATAGAATGATAATTATTATTTATTACGAAAACATTACAAAAAAAGTTTAGTTCTTTGTATTGGGTTTTGCTCAGATAGAGAGAACAATTCTTAACCGATTTCAAAGTTTCTTTCTTAAATCGATTATGTAAGTAATTTAAAATAACTCTATTAGAACTAAGATTTGAAAAAGAGATTCAATATTTTTAATTTAACTAATCCAAAGAAAAAAATTCAAGATTCAAGCCTCCTACTTTGTTTAAACTGTTTTAAATGGCTTAAAAATGTTTAAAATGAGTAAAAATACTTTTCAGGAATGTTTAGTTACATTTATAAAGAAATATCATTTATTTTAAAATTTTTATAAACATTTTAACAAATTTTTAACATTGTGAGCAAATCTAATAAATAAAGTCACTTTTCGGCTATTATTAAATAGATATATCGCTTTCGACTTTAATATATTTTTGAGGTGAAAATTTGGTTGTATAAGAAACTTTGAAAACATTTGTGAAGAGCTCATTATTTGAAGGGCCACACTGGATACGCGTGTATTTTTAAATAAAGAAATGTGGAAACGGTTCGAGGTACTAGTCAGCTTTATCGAACCGTGAAACGAACATCTTGAAAGAAGCATCCACTTCCGAGAAAACCTTTGTCAAAGAAACGACGCTCATCAAATATTTAGGTTTTGATACATAAAGAGTTGCATGGCTTTTTTGTTTGTAAATGAAAGAAAACAAGAAAGTACCTTCGAGTCATTGGCTATCTTGATTGAATCGCGAAAACAGTGCGTCCCCAAAAACGAAAACATGAGCACCCAAAAGGTTTGAATGACTTTTTTATTTTTTAAATATTTTTAAAAAAAGTAAGAAAAAAATAATTTATAAAATAAAAACAAAAATGGATTTCGACCCACTTGTAAATTGAACTAGACCATTATCTTCTCAAGAAGTGTGAGTTATATTTAAAAAATTATTTTAGGGCTTTTCGAAATTTGGCTATTAAACGCCCATATGCAGTGTGGCACTTCGTTTCTTCGAAATCCTTACTGGGCAGAAATATTTGTCAACTCCTAGTTATTTTTCATGAACAAATGTTAAATTTAACATCTTTGAAATTTTTCCCCCTTGTTTCTTCAATAGTATGAGAATTGTGATAAAAAATAATAGGTAAATACTATTAATGAATATAATAGTAAGACAAAAGTGTAATTACCGAAACTATTTTCGCTTATTATTTATTTACAATTGACAGGTTTAGTGAACAAATCTGCCGGCCTTATGATAGAAAATCCACTCCAGAAAACCGTTCAAGAGCAATTTGGTACGATACCAAACTGCAGGGGAGAAAAAGAACATGCTTTAGATGAAATAACTAAAGAAATTTTTTCCATTCGGCACAGTGTTTCCAACACAATAAAGCAATTAGCCACAGAAAGAGTTACAAAGGAAGAACTTTCTGCTTTAGTTACAAATTATTGCCACAGAAATAAGGACATGGAATTCGAATCGAAATTACTTGTTGAAAGTGTGCAGAATTGCTTTGGAAATAGATATCGTCTGAGTAAAGAAAAAAAATTGGAAGCTGAAAAGGCTTTTGTTGATTCTGTTTGTGGAGCTGAGTATGCTTCGTGAGTATCCTAAGTATAATTTATTTTACGTTTAATTCCCTTCTTATGTTTATTTTCAATTTAATTATACATAATTTTTTTCTAGGCTTCACTGGAATTATTTTAATGCTAGATATCCCAAACGAATAGCATAACTGATTCCGCAATCTTAATTATTTATTTCCGATAGCGAACGGTTCACTACCATTTTAAATTTTACTTTCTTTATTAACCATATATTTCATAAAGGCGTCTTATATTTGTTCAAAATGGAAATACATACTAGAAACTAACGATCTAATTTATGATTTGTTTCACTCCCCCGCTGTTTAAAAATTCGAAACTTTGTAAGCATAACCTCGCAAAGATATTAAAATATAAACCCTTTAATCACAGTTTTTTATTTACGAAGATAAATCAGAGTTAGCAGATTGAAATAATTTGAATAATGAGCTATTATTCAGAAGATGAGCGTGCAAGCAATTGTTTAATCGATTCTTTTTCCCTCGGTTGATTAAGAAAGGGTAAGGTCTCAGTATTCCAATTTGACGCAATTTAATATTGTGGGTCTTTAATCAGAGAATTTATTCAGAAACAAAAAATAGGAATCTAAACACACTAGCACTCTAAAGATACAAGAATCTTTGGAATCGGGAACTCCAAAGATACTAGCAACGTTTCCTGCGACGTTTAGATTCAGGGCAGCCCGCGCCGGACTCTCAAATAGGGTGGGGGTATAGGGGGAAAAATTCCGGTCCTTTGTAGTCGGAACGCTCGTACCTACGGAGTGCTCGTATATTTGGTGATCGTATCTTTGGAGTTTGACTATACCCACAACCTACATTCGTAAAACATAATAGTTATAAGACACGCCTACTTGTATATTACGTTCTACAAAAATAACAATGAAAATGTATACAGTTTAATTTTTAAAAAAGTAAGAAAAATAGTATAATATTTAATAATTTGGGATTAGGAATAAACAAACCAGATGCAATCTGCTTAATTTGAAATGAGATTTATCTACATAATATTAATTAAGGGATAATTAAATTAAAACAGTTTTGAAATATTTTTTTACAAATTTGTGTTCCTTTGAGCAAATTAATTTTACTAACTAAAAATTTAACTATATTCCATTTTTGTTTTTAAAACTGATTGTTTTTCGTCGAAAGTTTTGAACTTTTGCATTTAGAGCATAATTATAATTTGGAATAGCAATTAAAAATATTATTAATAGTAATTTAAAGATTGCTAATGTCGAAAATGAGATTTCGTGGTTGTCCGACGGAATCACCCGCATTTCCGGGACGAATTGAGGATTTTAAGCATTTTTTCCTTGAACTTTATTGACATTTTGCATTGAATGAGAATATCAGAAGCTTATTATTTGTCTTTTTATCGCTCAATTCACATAAAAACAAATTTCTGTCAGTCGAGTGGTCAGGCGCGAACGCTTCTGTTCCCACGATAGGCATTATCGCTCGACAAATTAAATAAATTATTATAAATTGAATACCGTTGTAAGATCGATAATCTAGATATGAAAAAGTTGTTAATTTTCAGCTTTAACTAAAAGCACTTTGGCCTGGACATATAGAGATTCTATAGAAAAACTGCTTTTCTGCAAAATATTGATGTGTTTCATACTTATTAAAATAGTTTATTGATTTTCATATTAGCTTTTTTTTTACAAAAAATGACTTTCTTTGTTTGGATAAATAGTAACGTGATAAAATTTTTTATTGAAAATACGCGTCAGAAGAGTTATTACGAAAAATAGCTTTGGCGGAAACAGATGGAAAAGTTTTGAGCAGAAGTTATGCACTTAGAGAATTTCTTTAAACACCTAAAGCATGCAAATATTACATTCTAATAGGCGAAGTATTTTGTTAAACTTCTGGTGTTATACATTCCTTTCGCAAACGTTCTAAATATATTAAAATTAATTAAATCTTGCAACATGACATACGGGGCATATTGTTATAATTCGTGATTATAAACTACAAATATAAAAAATTATCGTTATAAAGGTTTTTAACTTACTACATCTAGTTCTTGAGGAAAGTGGATTCGTTGACTTAATTTTCATATAATTGTAATTTTTTTTCAAAGATATTTATATAAGGTTTTTTAATTATTATAAATTAAAATATGTTTTGGTTCAGACTTAACTTTAAAGTCGAAATAGTGAAGAATAAAACGTGATATAATGCAAGGATTTAGATTATATTTAGGATATTTTAAATATATAATGCATTTTTTAAAAGGTGACGACTTGGTGATACACACAATAAAATTATATTATATAAAAATCTAAAGTGTTATTGAAAATTAAAAAAAAATTTACCGATTAAAGCAGGGGACGATTAAAAGCGAGATGAAAAGTAAAAAGCCCCAAGATCATATTGACGAAATTTGAAAGGAGAATCTTTTAAAATATTTGAAATATCATTAATCAAAGTATAACTTTTAAATTTCATATTACACCACCGTATGGATCGTAGTTAAATAAAATTTAATATTAAAATTAAATTATTGTCACTTTGTTAATATGATTATGTCCTTCAAAATAATCTTCCTTGATCCTAGGGATTTAGCGTGTAATAAGATTTTACATTTTCAATCATACGCACGTGTCATTTGAAGATTGTTAAAGTATAAAATTGAGATTTCTCGGTTCTCTATCGGAATCGCTAGCCTTTCCGCGGCGAATTGAAGAATCGATAAAAGAGGAACATTTGATTGGACGATCATTTTCAAAGAAAGAAGTCGTCGAAAGAGAACGAGTGATCAGTCCAGAAAGAAGAAATTTGAGGAACAAGAAATTATTACTATCACCAAAATGAATTTTGTGTTTTTTATTATTTTTTCATTTCTCTTAGGTAAGTTGAAGTACGAAAAGTTACAATCATGAATATTTATTAAACGAAGAATTCAGGGAATTTATTTTGTGAAACTGGACTTAATCATTTCTGCCATGTAAAGAAAGTTTTGGTAAGGCATTATCCTGACGAAGTCTTCCCCATGATTGAATTTGAGAAGTAAAAGGATTTTTCCCATTTGTCAAAAACTTACAGTAAATTTTTTCTAGATACAGTTTTCGGTAATGAATTGGTATTAAAAATGCCTCAAAATTTACTAAACCTCTGGAAAATTCTTTGAATTCTGTTGAAATCTCTAAAAATCATGTAAATTCTTTAAAGAAATTAGAGAACCCATGAAATCAGTTAAGTCTTGTGAAGTTCTTTGTTTCCCCCAAGTTCTATCAAAATTCTTTGGCTCAAAATTGTTTGAAATAGTAAAACGCTCTTTTAAATCCCTTGAAATTTTCGAATATTTAGAAAATTCTTTGACATTGCTTGGGAATTTTGGAATCTCTTAAAATTCATTTGAATCTTGTAAAGTAACTGAAAGTCCTTTGAAATTTGTTAAGTTTCTTCATCTTCCTTGAAATTGTTCAAATGCGTAAGAAAATCCCTTGAAATAATTTGGAAATCTATAATAAGGAAATAAATATTTCTTTTGTAGTTTCTTTATTTTTCGTACCACTCATTTCAATATTTTGATATTATTTCTTTCCACTCAGATTTTTGTATAATAATTTTCTATAATTATTGCTTCATAGATGCGAAAAAATGATAAGAAATTAATTATAAGAAAATGAGTAAAATAATTATGTCTATACTGAATGTCCTGTAATATTTTTGTGTAAGGACGCCCCAGCGAACTTCGTGAACAGTTACGCAATCGCGTGACCGTAAAGTGACCACATGGTGAATTCATGTTCATTTATTATTTATTTAAATTGACAGGCTTTGTAGAAAAATCGACGAGCCTTAGAATAATGGAGCCAGTCGCATATGCCTTCAAACAACAATTTGGTGCATATATCACCGTCAATCAGTTGGAAGAAATATGTAGGAGAGAAAATGAAGGCTTTGCACATGAAGCGATAAAACAATATTATTCCGAGTTACCCCTTGTCAGGAATCAAATACGGAGGAATTTAATCCGAGGAAAAAGTACGAGCAAAGATGTTTTTGACTTGGTCGAAAAATATTGCATTGGAAATGAAGACATTGAATTTGTAGCGCAGAAACTTTTTGAAGCAGGGGAAAATTGCTTTAAAAATAAAAATCATCCTAGCGAGGAGAGCAAAAAATTAGGTGCAGAGGCTTTCGCTAAATCTATTTGCCTAGAGATGTCTTCTAGGTATGTTTCTTGAACATAATTTACTTGAAGTTGAATTCGCTTATTATTTTTATTTTCATTCAACATACATTTTCTTTTCTAGACTTGACAACGAGTTCAAGCGTACTCCTTTGTATGGAATAAATTAAAGAATAAATAAGATTTTAGGATTTTTCAAGGTAAATATATAATCCGGTATTTGAAATAGGCAAACAAAATTATGTAACATTTTTCTTATTGAGATATTTAAATAAAAATGTGGATTATTTCTGCGATTCAAAAGGTAGTGAATGAATTTGGTGAGAACCAAAAAGGTGCAGATTCTTATCTGCACAGCCACAATCTAAAACCCAAAACAAAATAGTTATAAACTAAGGAGAGACGCCTTGTATATTATATTAAACGAATGTCAACTAGGAATGTTTAAATAATACTAAGTTACCAACAGTGAATAAGTTGGTCCAGGTAGTTGATGGCGTCAACGTCAACTCAGAAAGTGCCTTGTGGAAGGTGCCATTGTATTTCTCCGTACACGAGTTCCAGTGCCCCTACAGTTCCAAAAAAGGAACTGAGCAAATTTTCTCGTTTATTTGTGAAATGATTTTTTTATTTCACATCATACAACAGTTCGTGCATTCTTTGGTTTAATCTTGTATTAAAATTCTGCTTACTTTTCTCAGCTCCTTGGATTACCTGTCGGAGTTTGATGCGAAGTATTTCTAATGATCCAGTAGTTTCAAAATTAGTTCAGAGAGCTTCAAAAAGATCATCATGATCTTGGAGTGATAAGAAACGAATAGATTTATTTTTTTCTCCTTCAATTTTCTCTGCAATAATCCAGCCTAATAAAACTTCTAGATTGGTGCACTGTGATGTAATTTTTTTTAAAAGAGTGATGAAGGTTTTAACTCCCATATCGTCTTGTCCATTGAAATTTTTTATTTATTCAACCGCGTCTGTCGCAGGGCTATTTTCGCTTGTGGTTGTTACTCTTTCATTCGAGCTTTGTGGAAGCCTGTCTCTTGCCAGGATGGCTTCATTTTAGGTTGTTCGTTTTTCGTTCGACAACCTTCGAGGAATCGTAGGTTTAATTTGTTCTTGCCGTAACAACCGTTTTGATTATAATGCTAAGATCGCGTCATCGTAACCTACTTGACATTCCTCATTCGTTCTCCCTTTCGCTTTCGTCCGAAGTAGCCAAATAAAAATTGTTTGCTACAGAGCGAATTTTTTGCTTATGACTATTTATTTCGGGTTCCATGTTAGACATTCGATCCGATAATTTGTTTAGCATGCCAATTATATCTGCATTAGTAGGTAGAAGGGGTTTATTCGCCGTTTCTGACGATGAGTTTTCCTTAATTTCGTCTGTCATTGTGTTCTTCGTATTAGTGTGAGCATCATAGTGCACCGAATTTATAGAGTTTCTTATTTATGTTAATGGATATCGGGTGGTGTATCGCGCCGTGTTATCTAATCTCTATATTGTTCGATACAATGAAATGCTCGCGTAGGCGTACAGTCCTTGACGACGTAAACCGTCCAGCCGGTGACTATTTTCTAATTTAAATTTATTATTTGAAACGAAAGTGCTACAGAACACTGCTTATATGAAATTTGTCCTCTTTATTTAACTCAATTAAGATTCCCAGTAAAGATCTACTGCAATCCCAACGATGCCAACTTGGTTAAGTGACTTCTCGCCTTCGAGACTAATTTTTCAAGACAAGGAACTACTGTGAACCTGCTTAGCTCAGCCCAGTACGTACTTTCCCGATTTTAGTTCCCTATTAGAAAGGTTCTTAATTGCACCTATTTTCTGTTATTTTTTTCTTAATTGCATCTATTTTTAGCCTACGAAGCTATTCCGCTTTATGAAAGAGTCTTTATAAAGCTAGAATATTTATAATTTCCCGTTATCGCTTTACACATGCTCACCAAATGTCCAATCTACTCGCCTATTAGAAATCATTACATGCATACCATTGATATGATTAACGGAGCAATCTTCATTTATTGTTGTCAACCATAAACCCTGGGGTGCTTCACTCGATCTATAACATTACTAGTACCTGTTCAAAAATCAGAGTATGGCCTAACAACCCATTATACGATATTATAACTTTTCCTTTACATTATTACTTAACTTAATATTTTACTGAATTTTTTAATAGTCGCCTGCCCTTGTCACAGAATCTTGTATTCTTTGAAGCAGTAAAGATACATAAATACATAAAGCTAAACAAACTTCAAAACTTAATGAGTTACTTTTAGAATATAAAATACGTTATTGACAATAATTACTTATTTTCACAAGCGTATAATTTTATAATTTCCTTAGGGCTTGAAGTGTTGCATAGTCCGACACACTTTGTATGGTGCAATGAAAAATCAACTTTATTTTCTAAGTAAAATTTTTAGTTTTCTCACCTGATATTTAAAAAGTATTACAAATGAAGTTCAATGTTTATGTAAACTATTACTCTTTAGTATATAAATTATCAACAATTCTATTTCTTTGTGACATCCTATATTCCTTATTTCCGTTTTCTCATTTGGCTACTTGAATGCTGATAGAGTTAACAGAACCCCATCAGAATCTCCAATAGAATAATAAAATATTAATATTTCAGCCTTTCACTAATAAAATAGTCAAAAAATAACTAGCTTATGTCACATATGTCAATTTGTGGAAATTTTGACTAATTCTTTGGCAAATTCAATTTTTAATCATTTAGTCAACTTTTTTCGATTGTTTTCAATATAAAATTATGCTTTCTTCGAAAATGAAATGATTGCTTCTCTTTTATGAAACTTTTATTAGAACAGAAAAAATAACATTCTTGCTCTAAAATAATGAGATTAAATCAATTCGTATCAAACAAATCATTTCTAAAGCTACTTTATCTATGAATTTAACAATGAACGAAGTTAAGGAAATAATTTCTGTAATTTAAACAGACTTTTTCTCGTTGTGTTTTTATGCATTAGTAAAAGGTTTGAAACAGCATTAAAGAGCAACTTTGAAAATAAAAATTTGTGCCTTTAAATATCTTTGAAATTATATTATAATATACGGAGATAACTTTTGTACATTTTTAAAACTTTTTCTTAATCATTTTGTCTCTTTAAATCTACCCAAATTATTATGAAGCTTAAAGTCAGCTGGAAAAAGATTATGCATTTAAAAAACAAACAGAAAATTGAGTAGTTGGAAGGCCATTTTTGAGTTAAAATAAAAATGTTAGCGTTTTATAAAGCAGATAATACAATTTTACCATTATCGATTGTAATTGTTTTAAATTAAGATTATTGATTTTGACAGGTTTTCAGCATTAAAATTTTTTTACCAATTAAAGTATTTAATTTAAAATGTGATTCGAGATCATTTAATTATCTAAAACCTAATACATTTTTGATAAAAAAATAATTTTCAACAAGAAAGTTAATTTTCAATGAAGAAAGGTCTGCACCGAAATAGTTGAATTTTCAACTAAACAAGATAAATTTGTACCCAGAAATGTAGTCGTTTAATTTTCAGTTTAAAAAAAAAACTAATTTTCAAAAAAAAAATTTCAACCAGTTAAATTGAAATTTAAAAATTTGGAAAAATTTGACATTTTTTAAACTATAAAAAAATTTCAGTTCATTTTTCTAAAGGTATCTGGTAACTTTAAAAGACAACAAAATTTTTGTTTGATTCATCTAGATTCTCTTAAAGTAGTCGATGGAAAAAAGTGGGCGGAGTCCATGTCAAATGATAACATAAATTTTCTTCATGGAATAGGATTTGGCTGTAACATACCGTATATGTTATATACTAGTGAGCAAAAAATTACTCAAGCGACCATTATTATGGGACACTGCGTGTCGCACAGTGGGAGGAGATGCATTTTTTTCGTTCAAAAATGTCCCGAGTCTTCAATCTTGGTCGGATTTAAAATTATTTTTTTTAATTAAAGTTCATTAAATTCTGAAGAGCTTGACGCTCTGAACTTTTTCTCTTCTACTTGTTTATTAATAATTTTTTCACTCGAAGTATGGCAAAACTGGAATTTTTCACATAACAATTTTTTACGCTTTAATAAATGATTAGGTGAGCTATCTTCTTCTGTTTCATCATCAATTTAATAAGATTTCGAGATTTTAAATTTCCCTTTTAAAGTAAATTATGCCATGACAATATTAGTTAAGTATGTAAATTTATTTTGTTTGAGATATACTATCGACTACTATCGAACTTCTAATCGGAATATAAATAAAAGCATGTTTTAAAACTTTTTTATAACTAATTGAGTTTTGCATTAAATGAGCACTAATTGACGTAATTTTACCTTGTGTGTATTGAATTATCAGGCGAAAAAGACAAAAATAAAATTCCGATTTTTAAGGGATTTTTTACTTAAACTTCAACTCGTGACAGGAGCCATAAAAATCAATTAATTAATTAAATGTTTCACAAAAGTCATTTTTAGAACTTTACCTTTTATTTGCGCTATTAAAGATTGATTATTTATTACAGGTTCATGAAATAATAATTTTTATGTGCAAGCCTGCTCCTGCCAATTACTTTGGGTAAAGCTCATTCATCGCAGATTTTTATAAGCTTTCCCACAATTGAAAAAAATATTTTCATCTATAGCCGATACTATGGTATGAAAAACTAAATCCTCTAATGAATAAATTTAAAAATTCAATTATTTAAAGTTCAAACCTAAGGAATTATAAATAAAGTTGGTCAACTGATTTCTTGCAATGGAAAAATTTCCCAACTTATGATTTCCTATTATTAATTCAGAAAGTCAAAGTTAATTCAATTTTAATTTAATAGTTGAGATAATTTTCAACCAAGGCAGATAAAAGGACGAATTTTTAACAAAACAGTTGAATTTTTAAACACTGTTAAAATTCAACTAGCAATAGTTTTAAATTTATTTAAATTGCCGAATTTTCATCCGGATAGTTAAATTTTTAAGGCAAAAAGAGGAACTTTTGGGAACTTAGTTAAAAAATGGAAGATTTAATTTTTAAGTTTAAATAATTACTATGCATAAAAAAATGAAATTTAAGTCAACTGAATTCAACGAAAAATATACATTTTCACTAAGAAAGTCAAACGTTAATAACATAAGATACAACTTTAAAGAAAAAGTTGATTTCACAGCTGAACGAAATAAGTTTTTTTTTACCGAAAATCGAATTGTTAAATTTTGAGATAAAAAAAATATTTAAACCAAAAAAAAGTTTTAAGCAGTTTAGTTTAACCAAGGTCAACTATCTTTTAACAAAATAGTGGAATTTTCAACCTGAAAATATGAGTTTCAACAAAAAAGTTAATTTTCTGCCAAACAGTTCAATTTTTTACCAGAATAGTGGAATTTTCAACCGAAAATATGGGTTTTCAACCAAAAGTTATTTTTCAAACAAAATCGACTAATTTTGAACCACATAGTTGAATATTCAACCAAAATTATGAACTTTCAACAAAAAAGCGAGCAAAAAAGTTATCCTTAAACAGATTGTTTATTTTTATACCAAATAGTAGAAATTTCAAGTTACAAAAGAACAAATTTCAACCAAAAAAGAAATGGTTAAATTTTCAGATGAAAAAATTATATTTTAGACAATAAAAAACTAACTTTGAACTAAAATAGTTCCAGTTTTGACTAAAGAGATGAATTTGGGAAAAAATTAATTTTGAAGCAAATAGTTGAATTTTCTGCTAAAATAGTTCAACTTTCAAGCAAAAAGACTAATGTTCTAAAAAAAGGATGTTGTATTTCCGAAACAAAATTATTATTTTTTATTAAGAAAATTTATGATCAACTTCAAACCAAAAAGGATTTCAATAAAAAATGTAATTAACGTCCAAACAGTGACATTTTCAACTAAAATAATAAATATTTAAGAACACGAAAATAAATTTTGTAGAAAGTAATTCAACATTAAAACATGCAGTCGATTTTTCAACCAAAAATAAATGAATTCTTATTAAAAATTGTAACAGTTGATATCTAAACAAAAGAAGATTTTAATTTTTAATAAAAACAAGTTTCATTTTCAACCCAAAAATATGAATTTTCTATCAAAAATATTTGCACTTTTTTAAAACGCAAACAATCATAATTAATTCCAAAAACTCGCACAACCGAATTTTTTACTTATAGGTTTTTTTGGGAGCCTATAAAAGAAACTTATGGGGGTGATATTTGAAAAGTAATATTTTCTTTGTATTCTATGGCCAATTGCATAGAGAAATGTTGAGTTTCATCTTCACTCAGCTAATATTGACGCTTCTGAATAAAACTAACAAACCGTACCTTTTTCTTATCGGAAATATGTTTCAAACTTTATAGGGCTTCAGCCAACACTAAATATAATTTAAAAAAAGAATTTAGTCATGTGTTTACTAATTTTCGATTGTGTAAACAATTTTAATTTGTTTAAATATTTGATTTTTACGTAAGTCGTGAAAGAAACGTATTTTTTGGACCTTATGAGTTCTTTTATTAATTATAAAAATAATTTTTTCTCTTAAATGCCGTAATAGCGTAGTCTTACCAACAGCTCCACAAATTTTTGTGTAGAAATGGGTGTAGAAACGAACAATATATTGACAACTGCGAGTGGATCAACTTTTATTTCTGTAAAAATAATTATTTTAAAAATTAAAATGTGTTTTCTGAAAAAAGATTGCCGTCTGGTGATCTAACCACTAAGCTACTACAGAACCGATAGAGGAACCTTTTTTTTAAATACACGCTTTCTTTAGTGAGGTGTTATTTTTTTTATACATCAATTTTACCAGGAATCTGTAATATCATAGGAGGACCGTGAAAATGGAAAATTAACACTATCGATTCAAGTTAAATCCTCAAATAACAGAAAATTCTTCATGCCTTTTCAGACTAGATAGAACTATGAATTAATTTTTCAAATTAAAATATTTTTTCTGAAAAAGATCTTCTTATTTCGCTCCGCTGGGAATCGAACCCAGGTCTTCCGATTGCCGATCGGGTGCTCTAAACATTAAGCCACTAGAGAGATCAATAGAGGAACCTTTTTTTTAATATACGCTTCCTTTAGCAAGGTGTTATTTTTTAGGTACTTCAATTTAGAAGGAATCTGTACTGTCGTAGGAGAACCGTGAAAATGGAAAATCAGCACTATGGATCTAAGTTAACTCTTCAAGTACCAGAAAATTCTTAACGTTTTTTAAGACTCTAACCATTAAGCCTCTAAAGAGATCGATGGAGGTACCTTTTTCAGAAATACACGCTTTCCTTAGCGTGATCGATTGCTACCTTCTTCTATGATAGTACAGATTCCTTATAAAATTGAAGTATATAAAACGTAACTCCTTATTAAAGACAGCGTGTATTTACGAAAAAAGGATCCTTTATCGGTAAATATGAAGGTTATAAAATTGATTTTCATCAATAAAAAAGAATTTACAACAATATAGTACAATTTTTAAGCCAAGAAAGTAGATTTGTCTAGAAAAATGGTTGAATTTTCAACTAAAGGTTTAGATCTTTAACTAACAAAATGACTTTTGAACAAAGTAATTCATCTTTCAACGAAATCGTTTGATTTTGTACTAAAAGCTATCAGTTTTTTCTTAAAAATTGAATAGTTAATTTTGCAAATAGATTAATCTTTAGCTACTAAATTGAATCTTTAACAAAGTAGTTCCATTTTAATTAAAAGGTTGAATATTAAACTACGAACGATCAATTTTTAAACCTCAAATAAAACCTAACTAAAAAAAATTAATATTCATAAAAGTGATTCAACTTTTAATCAAATAGTTGAATTTCAAACTAAAAATATGCATTTTTCTACAAAAGTATAATAATTATATTTTCAGTTTTGAACATTAATTTTCAGACAAAAGTTAAACGAATTTTCGACAGAATATATAAATTATGAACTAAATAGTCGAACATTTAACCAAGCGATATGTATTCTGAACTAAAAACAAAATAGTAGACTTTCAATTATACAGAGTTTGTTCCATAAGTAGTAGGACTGAATTTCTATAGCCCAGACGGAGCATAAAGGGAGGTTTTTGTAGGCCGGGTTGGTGGAGGAGGATGTACGAAACCAAATGCAAGCTCGACCAGTTTCTTCTAAGCATTTGCGGAGCAAATATTGCGCGAGAAGTAAACACATTTTCAACTCCGTCACGCTCTCAAAATGTACCGCACACTCGAGCAGCACCCGTCAAAAACGCCTGCTCAATATGGTCAAAGTTTCGGTTGCAGACTTTCTAAGCTGAACATAAAACTTCATCCCGCAGCGCTGCTCAAGTGTGCAATCCATGTCTTTAGTTCCTGATATCCCCCACCACTCATCCTGCCCATAAATCCATCTATTGCTCCGTATGGGCTACAAAAAGTCAGCCCTACTACTCCTGGAACTTTAGGAGCGTGAAAGAACCCTACAAAAAGGGTTTACTTTCTATGTGATATATACTCCGCAAATGCTTATAGGTGACTGTTTGGTTTCTGATATTCCTCACCGCCCATCCTACTCTAAATCCCTCTGCTGTCCCGTGTGGGTTCCAGAAAGGCAGTCCTCTTAATTATGGAACTTTGAGAGCATTAAGGAAGTATACTAAAAGGGTTTAATTGCCGCCAATATTTATTCCGCAAATGTTCGGAGGCAACTTTACATGAGTTTGGTTCGCAAAATCCCCCGCCACCTATCATGCCGGTAAATCCTTCTGTTGCTCCATCTAAGCTACAGAAAGTCAGTCCTGCTACTCATGGAACTTGGAGAGCATGAGCGAAGCCTAAAAGAAGGGTTTACTTCCGGCGCGATATTTACTCCGCAACTGCTGGGAGGCAACTGTTCAAACATGCATTTTGTTCCTGAAATTCACCACCACCCATTCTGCTCGTAAAAAACTCCTCCATTACTCCATCTGGGTTACTGAAATTTAGTCCTACTATTTATGGAATGGCCCCTGTAAATAAGTAAATTAAGGTTACTTCATAACATGAGGTTGCTTTAAAGATTTCTTTTAATGTGCCTACAAAAACTATGAGCATCTAGTTGGGCCCCAGCCTTGTATTTTAGCTAGCCGTTAGTTGGGTCCTGATTAGGATGAAAGGACCGAAAAGTTCTAGTCAAGAACTGTTCGGTCCTTAATCAGCATAATCTAGATGAACTTCCTGAAGATAGCGCTGCCTTATATATAATGCATTGATATCTTCAAAACTTTGTATTCACTAAATTATACATCACTAAATGCGTAAATGGCTGCCTAAACTGCACGTGACAGTAAAGTAACTTTCAATTTCATTCAAAGCATCTTGTCTAGACGGATATTGAAAGGGTATTTCCTTCAGGACCTAATTTGGAGTTGTAGATAGACTTTGTCTAAATTCGCGTTGCAGAACTAGTCTGGCTCTATCTATTCTTTCCGATCAGCAGCCAATCTGGCGCAGGGAAAACTAAACGGGACCCTTCCAAATTCCGATCACGAGTTCCCAATGGTTTATTAACAAGTCTAACAAAACGTCTCAAAAACAATATTTATATTTGGTTTATACTTACTCATATACAGAGATCCAACTTCTTCTGAAAGATAATACTTGCACATATGATCCAAAATATCATCGTATCTATTTACTGGAATTTCTTGTATTTGTAAATTTACCAGATTTATCATTAACTTAGCGTCTATAATTTGCCACACGTTTAAGGGACTTGGTGGGCGTTTCCAATCAGAGGATTTATTGTTTATAATTTTTTCAGGCATTGTAGCTTCGAGAATTCAAAGATAAATTGACGAGATGTTACCTTAGTGCAATGTAACCTGGAAACCCCCAATAAAGGCAAGAAACATTAGGGATTTTGAAATAATTTCAAAAATCAAAATATTAAATAATTAATAAGAACAGCTGAAATTATCTAAGTCATTTTATATTTTTTTTAATCGTCTCAATAACAGCTTTGTGGAAGGTGTGAATGGAGTGTGAGCATGGTAGCCTATGAGGTGAGTAGGGTTGTGAGGGGTGGGTTGGGGAGATAACAATTAATTTTCAGCCTTATTGATATAGTTCACATTTAAACGACCATCGTTTTAATCCTCAATCGTGGTTGGGATTCCAACTTTCCATTTCTCGAGAATAAGTCGGCCGACTTATTCTCGGAAATTTGAAGGTTGCAATCTCAAGCCCATAACTGCGATTCAATGTTCCGCATAAGCTCCAACCGTCTAAAAGGACAAAATTCTCGCGAGCCGGACAACAGCAAATTTTCGCCGTATTCCCGTGGGTGAAAGGAGCGGGCGACCAATGACGAGGCTCGATTTGTCCTTCCCACCGCTGGAATGCGCGTGAGTTTGCTCTGCGGTTTAAGAGCTGGGAAAAATCGGCAGGAACACCAGTTAGTACCATCTCGATCGAAAAGCGCAATGGGTCACGGAGAACTCTGCGCTTCCACCGACGATCTCCTGTCAACCTGTACACTTAGCTTCTTTTAATTAAATTAGTTTCCGTTTCTTTAAATTCCAGCCTTTATTTATTCAGTTTTTCACCACGCTTTATTTTAGCCTTATTTTCTCCCAAATATCGGAACCAAAATTAAAGTCCCTTAGCAGTCCGGACGATCATCTCAGGAGTCATCCACAGTTTAAGAACCCAGGATTTCCAGCATCGAGGTAATTGGCGGTTGACGATCACCGCGCTGTCCACCGAACGACCTAGGACAAGGCTCGTTTCGGGAGTTATTACCCTAAGGTGGTAATTTAAGAGCGAGTTCTTCGTGTTTTCGTTTCGGGTACGATGCGCGAAACCCTAGGTTTCCATCCCTTTGCGCGGACCCTTTGGTTCTTTCGATTACGTTTAGAAAGGTTGGTGATGGCTATCTTCTTGTGAGAGTTCATACTACCCAGCTGTGTGTTGGGCATGGCAGCTATATTTGTATTTACAAATGAGGCTGACTCAATATTGTGTAACCCTAGTTGGAAAGTCATAGAGAGCTTCAAAGCGACAGTTGCAGATGATATGTTATTTTTTATAAGAGTGTCAGAGCTCTCGTCGTTAAGCACTTCAATATTCAAAAAAATGGTTACAGATTATTTCCTCTAGGCTCTTTTTTCCTAACGTATTTATCGGAAGGCCGTCTTAGCCAAAAGTTTGGCCTGTCTGGATGCATCGAGTGGAATAATGATGTCTTAGCGGCGTATCGAAACTTTCGCCCTTTTGAACGGCGAACGAAGGGGCGGGCAACAAGGGACAGTACGCTAGTGCCACACTACCGTTTATCAACCTCTCCTGAACGAAAAATTATGTAACATTTGTTGTTTCGATTGGATTTTTAGCAAATACTATGCGGGCAAAGTTATTCGTTATTTTCTAGTAATGTTTATGATATTGTTTTTTAACTTTAAATTGTTTATCATGCCATTGTGCAATGGCAATTAGTCCCCGCAGGAGTTAATTTACTTGTACTTTTCCTTTTTCTGTGTAAGGTATAGACCAAACTTGCAAAAAGTGTTAAATTTGATGTTAATCATTTCGGTTTCTAGACGGGCGATTCAATTTGAACTTTTCAGTTCGATGTATCTTGTTGTCCTTCTTATGTTGATTGAGTTTTTTGAAATTTCTCAAATTAGGCGGTTACCACTTATACGAGTTTTCAGACTTGCGTTTTTTTAGCTTAGCTGCTTCTAGGCTCAAAACTTTGCTGATTTCAACAGAGTCCGGGTCCAAGTCATGCGTGATGAACATATTTGAACCTCTAAGTTTCGAACGATTCTGAAGGATAGCGTTCTTTATCGACTCTGATCAGAATGAAAGCAAAACAGATCTTATTTTCAGAGAGTTGTTTCTTATTGCAAGCCTATCTAGCCATTTAGCCTGCTTTGCGATCTCCATTTTGAGCAGTGACCCCAACTTTGGCATATAGCGTTACTGCGCTTGCGCTAGCTATGCATAAGAGAAACACGATGCGATATATGGTTGCCATGGTAACGGGTTGTCGCATCGTGTTCCTCTTACGTGTTTTAGCGCAAGCGCATTACGTTACATGCTAAAGTCGGGGTTACTGGTCTTTAGATCGGCATTCTCCTTTTCTACAGCATCAATTTTGGCTTCACATCTCTGCAAGCTGACTGTAGTGCTTTACAGGATATTTTTTCTACGGGATTGATTTGAGCTTTGGCCTTTCTTCTAGACTTGACATCAAGCTCTACATCTGCTCGTAGGTCGCCATATTAAAGGTTCGGTGCCAAAGATTTGTTACATCAGCATACGAGCAGGCGTGAAAAGTACAAACCTAAAAAAAACTTTTAATGTGAATAATGTACGAGGGTGGATTGATAAGTTTCCGGCCTGACCAAGAGATGGCGCCACTAGGCCTACCTTGAGGTGGCGTTCTATAGTACCATCCTTAGATAGC
>NC_046661.1:145568528-145577493 GCF_010883055.1 Belonocnema kinseyi | reverse complement strand
TGTATCAGCCTTCGAGGAGATTATGTTGAGAAATAAAAAAAAAATTCTTAAAAACGTTGTTTTTCTTGGTCAGGCCGGAAACTTATCAATCCACCCTCGTATGTCCCATTTAAATATAAGCTTCAATTTTAGACTTAGAACAGTAATAACAACAGTAACATCATGGTAAGAATATCATTTAGAAGTTAAAAAGCAGTCAGGCTGCTGACAATGAGAACAAATGTTAAGATGTAAGCTTAATGAAAAAGAATTTAAGGATTTTAAAAAGATTTTTTTCTCTTCAAAAATATTGAACCAATTTTATGAGTTATTCAAATTATTCAACAACAACAAAATTTTTAATTTAAACATGTTGAAAAATTCAAAAACCTTTTAACTAAATTTAGATTTTCGAATATTTAAATAAAAATTGTGAGGCTGATGATGTGAATTGAAATTTGATTGAAAGAAAAATCTTTATTTGTAAAAATTTCAATTTATATGACCTTGTAAGCAAAAAAAATCTGTTCAAAGTTTTTATTTTGCATAAAAAATTGATTTTTCTCTCAAATCAAACGATCATGCTAGTCTTTTCAAAAATAAATGAAGAATTTTTCTAAAAGTAAAATCGAAAAACGGGCAATAATTTGAGTTGTGCAAGTAGTAGTTAAATTCTCAACGAAAAATATTTGTTATCAAGGAAAAACGTAATAGTTGATACTTTAAACAAATCAGTTAAATTCTACCAAAAAATACGATTTTTCAACAAAGCAACGCAATCATTAATCGAAGCAGGTCAATTTTCATAAGAATAAATAAATCTTCAATAAAAGAATTATATTTTTAACCTAAAGATTCATAGTTTTTAACTAAAATCATTCATCTTCAACCAAAAATGTGAACTATAAACAAAAAAATTAATATTTGATAGTTCAACTTAAAAAGATTTAAATTTTTAATAAAAGTGAGAGATCTTCATTCAAAAATATTCAAAAAAGTGAGGCATCAATAAAAAATTCTTGAATAGAAAAATTTCCGAAATAATAAAATTTCCAAATTATAAAATATAATGGAATTTCAGAATGGTTCCAGCCACGAATAATTGAATTCCTGTTTAATAAAATTCCCGAATCGGAAAATTTCCGAATAATAAAATTCTCGATTTGGGAAATTCCCAAATAGGAAAATTCAATAATAATAAAATTCCTAAATAATAAAATTTCAGAATGAAAAAAATTCGCGAATAATAAAATTTCCGGATTATAAAATTCTGGAATTTGAAAATTCTCAAATAATACAATTTCCGAATAGAAAAATTAATGAATAATAAAATTCCCGATTAGGAAACTTCATGAATATGAAAATTTTGCACTGTGATGCTAGTTTTTTTTTTTGGAAAATGTCTGAATATTAAAATTTCTAAAAAAATCACCGAATTGTCAAATTCCCTAATAATAAAATTTCCGAATGATAAAATTTTCGAATTTGAAAGTTCCCAAATTATAAAATTTCCGACCGTTTACTATATTACTTTATTTGAAAATTTCCGAGTTTAAACAATTAAAATTTCTTTTTCATAAATATTATTTATTTATTAAAAATACAATCATCAAATATGTTTATAAAAGCAAATTATTTTTAATGTTTAAAGTTTCTAAAATTATGTTTTGGATTACAAATACCAATATTTGAAAAAAAATCTCTTTCTAAATGACATGTTTTTAGGCAGTAAACAATATTTTTAGAAAATATTTCAATAGGTGAAGTTTGAGAAATTTTTTTCATTCGAAAATTTAGTATTCTTAAATTTCATTATTCGTCAATTTTCCAGTTCGGTAATATTATTATTTGGGAATGTTATGGTTCAATAAATGTATTATTCGTGAATTTTACAGTGTGGGGAATTTTATTTATTGAGATTTTTCAGTCTTCCGAAAGTGTTGATCTAATTTAAATAATTGTTAATGGGAAATAAATTTATTTTAATTAAAAGTGCACTTTATATTTAATATATTGTTATCCTTACAAATAGGTTCTGGAAAATTCGTCCAAATGCGTGTAACTAATGAAAATTCTTGAAAATGGGTCAGTCTATATATGAGACCGTTTATACTCGAAATTAGGTAAAACTAGTTTTAACTAGTAAAAACTCAAAGGAATTTTAAATATCATCTGTTTTCGTATTTTAAATAAAAATATCAGTTAAAACTAGATTTATCCAATTGTGCTTTTGAAAGAATTAGTTTTTCCTGCACTATTCAGTTTTCTTATTCATAAATTTCTAGTATTTTTCTTATTAATTATATATCCGCTTTTTAATTTCTTGGGTTTTTTTATCCAGAGACTTTTAAAAAGTATATTTCTCACTCATAGAATTGTGAAAAGAATACAAGGTCCGGAATTTTTTTCAAATTAACAAAAAATTTCTATATAAAACTGTATAGTTTTGAAGGAATCATGTCTCAGTATTTTAATATTTTATTCAAAATTTGTCTCTTTCGGCGAATTCAACTATATTACACTTCAAGGTTCAATCCTTTTTAAACTTCTTTGTGCAATTTTTTTATTTAATATTTATCTCTTTGGTTGAAAATTTCACTACTTTCTTAAAAATATGTTTTTTGGTTGAATATTAATTTTTTAAATGAAAATTCAAGGATTCATTTTTTGGACGATGCCAGTAGTTTAAAATATCTCCTGTGCTTTTTTTTTGTTCGGAAATGTCATTTTCCTCGCTTTGATGCTTTAAGATTGTTTTAAAAACAATTGAAGTAAATTCATATATTTTGCCTGCAAGGATATATTTTCCACGTTAAATATGCATCAATTTTTGATTCCAAAAGTATAAAAAAAAGTTTCAAAAATATTTGTCTTTTAGAAATATCTAAAATCGTGAATTTGTCAGATTGATGGGTACAAACATTTCTTTTTAGTAATTTTGTTGATAATTTTTTGGTTGGATTTCGTTTCGAAATTACAAAGCAAGTTTCATGATCGGAAGTTTTAAAATTGACAAAAACAACTTTGTTTATTCAAATGATTAGCAATTGAAGAAAATTTATTCATCATCTACTTGGTTGAAAGTTAAACAACTTTGTTAAAAAATTAATTTCTTATTTATAATATAGATTCATCTTCTTGGTTGAAAATGTAACTATTGTTTTTTAAATTAACTTCTGCTTTACATAATTACCTTTTACGTAGAACTCGTTTGTTTCAAATTCTTTCTTTCTTTTTTGGTTGAAAAATAATTTTTGAACTATCAATATAATTATTCCATTTTTGTTTGAAAATTAATCTTTTCTGTTTGAAAATTCATCCTTTTTATTAAAAATACAACTGCTTGGGTCTAAATTAATCTTTTTTGGTTGAGAATGCAAAAATTAGGTTGAAAATTAAACTATTTGGTTAAAAATTAACATTTTTGTTTATAATTAAAGAATTTTTATAAGAATTTAACTTCTTGTTAAAAAATTAACTTTAAAAAAATATCATATTTTCGGGCTGAAAATTCATCCCTTTTTTGGGAGAATTTGTCCTTTTGCTTTTAAAGCTTAACCATTTCTTTTCAATTTCTTGTATTTGATTAAATTTTGTGTTTTCGTGGTAGAATATTAATTTTTGTTTGTTAAAAAATAAGTCCTTTTGGTTCGGAATTTAACTATCTGGTTAAAGATTGGTTAAAAATGTAACTATTCAATTTTTTATCAAATTAGTCTTTTGGATTAAAAAATCATCTTTGGTCGAAAATTTATTTTGTAAGAATTCAGAATTTGAGTTTAAAGTTCGTTTTCTTTGTTGTTTGCTTTATTTTTTAACTAACAATGTAACTGTTCTACTTTTGGTTAAACATTTATATTTTTATCCAAAATTGATCTTTTATAGTTGCAAATTGATATATTTTGTTAAGACAGTTGAATTCGTTATTTGACAATTCATATTTCAATTTTTTTAAATTTACCTTCTTAGTTACACATTCAAAATTATTTTTTTTCAAATGGATCTTCTGGTTTGAATTTTATTGAAAATATCAATTTTTAGCCAAAATAAAATATCTACATTAATAGTTAAAGCAAATAAATGATCAAAAGCAACAATATAAATAATTTCTAACAAAAGAGTACAGCCCAAAATATTAATTTTGCATCCGGAAGATTAATTTTTTCTGATGGAATATTTAAATTTTCAACCAAGTAGGCGAATTTTGACAAATTTCCATTTTTATGAAACTAGTTCAATATTCCAACAAGTATGCAGGTGAATTTTCAAATAAAAAAAGATGGAATTTGAAACAAATAATTGAGTTTTTAATGAAAGAGATAAATTTTTCATCAAGAAGATTAATGTTTTACCAGAAGTTGAATTTTAAAACCAAAAGGACGCATTTTCTACAAAGCGATGAAATTTTCTCACACAAAACTTATTTTCTTCCAAACAGTTTTATTTGCATAAACATAGTTTTTATTTTAACCAATTAGTAAAATTTCTGCAAAATTTTTTTTTTAAGAAATAGTCTATTTTTAACGGAAAAGTTTAATTTTCAACTACATTGTTTAATCTTGAAGAATAAAAAAGTCCTCAACACTGATCCAAAAAGTTATATTTTTCACCACAAAGAATGAATATTTAAGGAAAGAAATTAATTTTTGGCCAAAACATGCGAATTTTTAACAAAATATATCAAAGTTTAAGTAGAAAAGATCAACTTTCAATAAAAATATTATTTTTAAGTATAAGTGGAACAGTTACATTCTTAGTTAAAAAATAAATCAACCAAAAATGGAAACGAATTTCCAACTAAAATTCTGAATCTTTAAAAAATAAATTTTTAACAGAAGATGATATTTAACACAAAAGATTAATTTGATAAAAAATTGAACAGTTACATTTCTAACCAACCCTTAACCAGAGAGTTAAACTATCAACCAAAATGATGTATTTTCTGAAAAAAATTAATATTCTACCACAAAAAAAAACAACAATTTAATCAAATACAATAATGTGCTTAAAAATAGTTAAGTTTTAAAACCAAAAGGACAAATTTTCTACAAAAGGGATAAATCTTCAACCCGAAAATATTGCTTTTTTTAGTTAATATTCCAACAGAAATGAAATTCGAATGAAAATTATTTAATTATGAATAAAAATGTTAATTTTCAACCAATTAGTTTAATTTTTTACAGCCGTTACATATATGTTACAACCGGCGGAAATGGGTTAATTTAGACCCAAACAGTTGCACTTTTACCAAAAAAATAAATTTGCAACAAACGAGTTCTACCTAAGAGATGGTTATTTAAAGCAGAAGAAATTTAAAAAAATAGTTACATTTTCAACCAAAAATATGAGTCTATATTTAAAAAAAAAATTAATTTTTTAACTAAGTCGTTCAATTTTCAACCAAGTAGATCACTTTTTAATAAAATAGGCGCATTTAAAAAAAGCAACCAACACTAGAATTTAAAACAAAAACGTGATTAAATCCGAACCAAAAATATAATAGCAGTCTTTTCAACGAAAAGTAGATAAACAATATTTTTAAAGTACTTTTAATTAAAAAATTTAAGAAATTAAAAAATGTTTAAATAATTTATATAAAAAAATTGAAAAACTTCGTAAACAATGAAGCTGAAAACAACCCAAATTTTTTCGATACATCTCAGTAGCAAATTCAATGGAAAAAAACAATGACTTGTATATATCTTATTTAGATCAAGATGAACACATTTTCTTTAATTTCTAATCATTTGAATAATCGAAGTTGTTTTTGTCAATTTTAAAACGTCTGATATTGAAACTTGCTTTGTAATTTCGAAATGGAAAATTGATCATCTCAAAGATAATTATAAAAAAATACTAAAAAGAAAGTTTTGTATTTGTACCCATAAATCCGACAAATTTACTATTTTTGGTATTTCCAAAGAAAAAATATTTTTAAATTTAGTTATACTTTTGGAATCAAAAATTGCTACACATTAAACATGGGAAATATATCCTTGCGATTAAAATGTATGAATTTACTTTAAATGTTGTTTAATCATTCTTTTATCATCCAACCCAGGAAAATTAAATTTGCCACTAACTAAAATCACGGGAAATTTGTTTTAAAATTGTGGGCGTCGTCTAAAAAATTAATTCTAGAATTTTTATTTTAAAAAATTAATATTAAAAAGAAAGTTAACAAATTGGTGAAATTTTCAACCAAAGAGATACCTGTTAAATAACAAAAATTTGCCAAAGAAGTTCAATTATTGACCAACTAGTTAAGTCTTCAACCAAAAATATGAATTCTCAACAGAATATAAAAATATAAAAATCCTGACGCATATTTCCTTGAAAACTACAATTGAATATAAAAAAATTTTAATTTGAAAAAAATTTCGATCTTGTTATTAAAAATATTCTAATCCTATAAAAAAAACAATGTTTTTATTAAACACTTTATTACAACTTGTGTCGTTTCCATAAATTTAATTTGTTTATTCTTAAACTTATAAATATAACCTGGTTGAAAAATTTGGTTAAATAAATTGTTATTGTAGCTTGTGTCGTTTTTTCAAAGCATTTAATATTCCTAGAGCGCGCGACTGTTGGTTCTCGCGCTTCGCGCTCGATAATATGTTTATCTCGCGCTTCGCGCTCGATAATGTATTTACCTCGCGCTACGCGTTCGATCTTTCTGCATAGACCTTTTAAAACTAAAGGTGAAAGTATCGAGCATTTGGTGATTGTTAATTCTCTTTTGTTAAAGCTCCTTTTGCTTTAAAGAACCCATTCTCATCACGTATCTCGTGCTTCGCACTCCAGTTTATCACAGCAATTTTATTTCATTACCATTAATGTATATTATTATAATTCGTAATTTGCATGGGTATTAAAACAGACGAAGTTTCATTGTCCCATTTAAAAAAAATTTTCCTGTGTTTTTGGGAATTTTGTAAATGCTATAACTCTAATAATTTTTAATTTTATGAAAAAAGTCATTAGATAAATTGTTCGACTTTTTAAATACCATGAAAAACCATACACAGAATTTTTGAATCATGAAAAAATGTATACTCAAAAGTTTTCAAAAGGGGCTCACTTTTTGAATTCTTATCCAAAATGTCTGACTAACAAACTTGGAATTTAGCTTAAAACACTAAAAGAGTGTACCAAAAGCCAATCTAAAAGATAAATTTCTTTCAAAAGTTATCGTACTCACAGACAGACAAAGAGACATAAGGACAGACATAACGAGAGACAGATAGACATACAGATTTTACTGTTAATGACGTTTTTCATGATTAAAGCCGAAACTACGCATCCTATCAAAAAGTAGTTCATAACAAATTTGTAGATATTTTTTAAATGCACAATTTTTGTGTCTTCATCTTTTACCGTATTTTGCATAGTTTGGCCGAAAAATGTAATTTTTGGATTTTTCATTATTTTGTATGCTGTCAAAATCTAATTTTTCTATTTTTCAAGGAAATTTGGAATGTTGTAAATGCTATAACTCTGGTAATTTTTGATTTTTTTTTAAAAAGTCATTAAGATAAATTGTTCGAATTTTTGAAAAGTATGAATAACCGTAAAGAGAATTTTAAAATTTTGAAAAAAAGGGCTCAAAAATATTCAAAACGTGCCCACTTCTTGAATTTTTATCCAAAGTGGCTGGCTAACGAACTTGACCTTTAGTTTAGGGCACTAAATAAATGTACCAAAGGACAATGTAATAGATTAATTTTTTCTGGAGTTATCGTGTTCACAGACAGACAGACGTACATACAGACATACAGGCATAAAGATAAAAATATGCATTTTTAAATAACAAATAAGTTTCTACAAAAGAAATTGAATTTTTATCCCAAAAAGACGAATTTTTAAACGAAAAGGATCATTTTTTAATAAAATTGTTGAATTCTATACCAAATAGTTGCACTTTTATCCAAGAAAGTTGAAATTTGAACTAAAACAGAGAAATTTGTAATTACAAAAAGAAACAATGTTTAAAAAAATAGTTGAATTTTTAACACAGATAAAAAAAATAGTCGAATTTGCAGCCAAAAAAAGATGTCTTTTTGAGAAATTTGTGAAATTTTCAACCAAATAATAAAATTTATAACTAAAAAGATAATCAACCGGAGAAACTTTTCGCGAATTTGCAAAAATTACCCGGTTGTGACAAATCGTAACAAAATGTCTCAACCCACTAGCCCTTTGATTTGTTACGTAATTTAAGTAAGGCCCCTAATGACTTTTCAAAACAAAAACACGAATTTTTAACCAAAAATAAATTTTCTAGGAAATAGTTAGATTTTTAACAAAACAGTAGCATTTTTATCCAAGGAAAATGCAATCTTTCTACTGAGAAAGATGAACTTCTAAATCAATAAGAAAAATTGTTATGAAAGTTTTAATCCAAAAAAGATTTCAATTGATTTTTCAACAACAAAAAAATACGACTTTCAAACAAAAAGTAAAATTTCTAGGAAATAGTTAAATTTTCAACAAAAAAGTTGCATTTTTATCCAAGAAAAGATGCAATATTTCTACAAATGAAGATGAACATTAATCAAAAAAGGTTTCAGTTGATATATCAGCAACAAACTATGAATTTTAAACAAAAGGTTACTGTTCTACAAAAAGAATAGAATTTTTAATCCACAAAGACTCATTTTCAACAAAACAGTTGAATTTGCAACCAGAAAGTATGACTTCTTAAGAAAATTGTTACATTTTCAACCGAACAGTTGTATTCTTGTCCTAGAAAAATAAAAATTTTAGTAAAGTAAGTAAATTTTTAAATCAAAGAGACAAATTCAAAAAAATAGTTGTATTTTCATCCAAAAAGATTTCAAATGACGTTTCAACATAATGATACGAATTTCTCACAAAACTGTTGCATTTTTATCCAAAAATAGATGCAATATTTTTATAAAGAAGATGAACTTTTAAATTAAAAAGACAAATTTTTAGAAAAGTTTTAATTCAAAAAAGATTT
>NC_046661.1:145564556-145568428 GCF_010883055.1 Belonocnema kinseyi | reverse complement strand
TACGAATTTCTCACAAAACTTTTGCATTTTTATCCAAAAATAGATGCAATATTTTTATAAAGAAGATGAACTTTTAAATTAAAAAGACAAATTTTTAGAAAATTTTTAATTCAAAAAAGATTTCATTTGTAATATCCCCAATAAAATAAGAATTTTAAACAAAAGGATAATGTTCAACGAAAAGAGTTGAATTTGTAACCCAAAAAGACGAGTTAAAAAAAACAGTTGAATTTGCAGCCAAAAATGATGTCTTTAAAAGAATTGTTAAATGTTCAACCGAACAATAAAATTTATAACTAAAAAGATAATTTAAGTTCGGTACCCTAATTTTAGTACGGTCTCTTATTAACATATCCCTACCTCGCCAGACACCTGGAAATGAGGTTACTATAAAAGGCGAAGCGAATCGACTGAAAATATTAATGTGGTTTTGAAATATATAGTACAAATTTGAAAAAGAACGCAAATTTAAGATGATGTTTATTAATTCAACGAGGTTGGGCCATTTTTGGGCTCACGTCCTCATGGGCCTTGTAATCTTCCAACTTGCGGAATTTGCTTACAGCCAACCTTTTGTAACTCAAAAACGCACTCGTCATTGCGGTAACGATCTTAAAAATGCTGTGGAAGTGGCGTGTGGGCCAAATAACTATCATGGCACAGACACGGATTCTTCTGACGTTCGAGATTGCTGCGATCCAGGTTGCTCAGATTTGGAACTTTCAGTGTTCTGCAAGTGAGTATCATCCTATTTAACCCGTCTTCTGAAACTTTTTACATTATCATCAAGAGAAGGTATTAGATTTGTGTAAAATTTGACCCTCCCCCCCCCCAAGTTTTTGTAAAATGTCCACTTTTTGAGATCTCATGAATCCGAAAAACAGGTTTTGACGAATGTGTATGTCTGGCTGTGTTTTTAGCTGTGTGTCTGTGTGTCTGTAGATTTTTAGTTTGGGGCACGATAACTTTCTAAAGAATTGACAGATTGGATTGGCCTTTGGTATACTATTTTAGTGTCCTAAAATGAAGGTCAAGTTCGTTAGCCCACTATTTTGGGTGAAAATTCAAAAAATGAGGGTATTTTGACCATTTTTGAGATCAATTTTTTTCAAAATTCAAATATTGTCTGTACGGATATTCATAGTATTCAATCAGACGAACAATTTATTTTTTGTGACTTTTTTCTACAAAACCAAAATTTACCAGAGTTATAGCATTTACAAAATTTCAAAAAACACTTGAAATCAACCTTTTTAGCCAAATGACGCATAATATGGGAAAAAGTCAAGAGAAGAAAAATATTTCTTTTTGAATGCCCTGCAAGACTGTTTCAACAACTTTTTTTAATTTTTTTGAAAAATCGAAAATTCAAATTTTGACAGCATAAAAAAATAATGGAAAATCAAAAATTACATTTTGCGGTTAAACTGTGCAAAATAGGTGAAACGATGGCTAGACAAAAGTTCTGCATTTTAAAAAGATCTATAAATTTGATTTGAATCACTTTTTGATAGCATGCTTATTTTGTATTTTGAATGTGAAAAACGATATTAACAATAAAAGAATCAGCCCGCTGCGTGGGCACATTCTCGTCACAACTAATGTTTTATAATTTTCTTATTCGTCCCATATGTGGGTTTTCGAAAAATTTACTTTTTTTAAAATGTTCTTAATACTATTTTTCACAATTCAAACAAAAAACAGAATTACCGAAACATTATTCATGACAAATTAATTAATTCATACATTCTCATCAAGAGAAGGTATTAGATTTGTGTAAAATTTGACCCCCCCCCCCCGTTTTTGTCAAATGTCCACGTTTTGAGACCCCCTGAATCCGAGAAACAGGTTTTTTCCAATGTATCTGTCTGTCCGTCCGTGGATGGTTTTGTTGTTAGCACGATAACTTTCAAAAGAATTGACTGATTGGATTTTCCTTTGGTAAATTCTTTTATTATCTTCAAATGAAAGTCAAGTTCCTTAGACAGCCATTTTGGATGAATATTCAAAAAGTGAGCACATTTTGAATATTTTTGAGACAACTTTTTTTTAAAATTCTAAATTTTTCTCTACGGATGTTTATAGTATTCGAAAAGACAAACAATTTACCCTAATGACTTTTTTTGATAAAAGCAAAATTTACCACAGTTATAGCATTCACAAAATTCCAAAAAACACACTAAAATGAACATTTTAATCCAAATAATGCATATTATTGGGAAGAAAAATGACTTGTTTGGTTCAGAATAACGTACAGCCCACAAACCTTCACCGATTTCGCCAAAAAAGTTTGGAAAAAAGCTAATAAGATTTCTAAGTGATTTTTGAATTGAATTTTCATTTTTTTATAAATAAACAAATATGACGAAAAAATGGCCTGTTTTCTATTTGACATTCCCGGTGCTCGTCAATAACAGGAATATAGTTGAAATAGCTTAAGTTACATAAAATAGCATTAGTTAAAGAAACTCCAATATTAGACAATATAGAAAAAAAAATTTTATCAACAAATTATTTGTTGAAAACTTTTTTCTACGATTTTCCATAAATACATATTTTTACATTCTCATCATTTATGATTAAGAAAGTATTAGAATTGTCGGAAATTTAACACCACAGTTTTTCAACGGATCTGCATGTTTCGAGACCCCTTGAATCCGAAAATCAGATTTTTACGATGGCGTCTGTCTGTGCGTCCAGCCGTCCGTCCGTAAACACGATAACTCTCGAAAAAATGAACGAATCAAATCCATCTTTGGCACACTTTATTTAGGTCCTAAAAGAAAGGACGAGTTCGTTAACCAGCTATTTTTGATAAAAATTCAAAAAGTGAGCGCATTTTGAAAATTTTTGAGACCACTTTTTTCTGAATTTGAAAATTCTATGTACAGATATTTATAGTATTGAAAAAACAAGTAATTTATCCTAATGACTTTTTTCGATAAAAAGAAAATTCTCAGAGTTATAGCGGTTTCAAAATTTTTTTAATCAACCGAAAATCAAAATTTGAAGCCGAAAAACGCACGATATGAAAAAAAGTCAAGAAAAGAAAAACATTTCTTTTTGAAATCCATACAAGATTATCATAACCAATTTTTGGATTTTCTTCAAAAATCGAAAATTCAAATTTTGATTGCACAAAAAATAATAGAAAATAAAAAATTCCATTTTGTGGACAAACTATGTAGGATACAAAAAAAAATGAATTAACAAAAATAGTTATCCCAAAAAAGATCTACAATTTCGTTAAGAATCACTTCTTGATAGGACGCGTACTTTTCGTTTTATTCGTGAAAAATAACGTTGAAAAAAGTAAAATAAAAAAATGTGTGGAAAACCGACGAAAGTTACGAGAAAAAAATCCAACAAAACCTGTTTACAATTGTCTGTCGGAAATCGAGCGCGCAGCGCGAGTGTCACGATGAGAATGTGTACGCCAAAGCCTACAGAGCTTCGAGAAACTTAATCTTTGACTATACTTAATTAAGTAGACAATTCAGAATATGAAGACGCACATAAATACTGCCATCTAAAAGAGATCTTTTTGACAAACTTTTTTTCAAGCATTCCAAATGCAAAGAATAAATATCCTAGCGCCGTAGGCGTGCTGAAACTTGCCAGCTGCGCGCGCAGCGTGCTATGAGACTGTGCCTGCGAAGCGGGCAGATTTTTTTGAATAATACACTGCCGTGCAAAAGTTTGAAGCCACCTCTTTTTTATGATTAAATGAATTTTCTAAATTTTAATTATGCCAGAGCTAAAAAAATTTCTGTTTAAGGGCATGTGACACAGCTAAATACCTATATTACCGACCACAGTTTTTCAGTTCACTGAATGTTTTTTTGAACCTGAGAACTTTTTTTGTAAATAAA
>NC_046661.1:145542039-145564456 GCF_010883055.1 Belonocnema kinseyi | reverse complement strand
GTAACGTTGTACACGAAAATACGAAACCTCTAGAGCCTCGCCTAGTGGCCGCCAGGTTTCGTATTTTCGTGTACAACATTACCGGCTGATGCCGTTGGAATTTATTATTAAAATATATTTTTTTACATCTTTTATTATGAAGCTGTGTACTTAAACGTAGTTTTCTTTCGACTCTTGCATTTCTAAAAGTTTGAGAACGATATTTTATGTATAAAAAAAGTTCGAACGTTCAAAAAATGTTGAGGTTCAGAAAAAAGATGAAATAATTTTCAGTGAAGTTTCCACCAAAATGCAGCACATAAACGTACTTTATTGCACACTAATATATTTCCCGAAGTTTCAGCTCGATATTTTACTTACAAAAAAAGTTCTTAGGTTCAAAAAAACATTCAGTGAACTGAAAAACTGTGGTCGGTAATATAGGTATTTAGCTGTGTCACATGTTTTCGAAATTCTGTATGAAATAAGCCCAGGGTGAAGCCAATTTGTCTAGTTTTTAAATAGATATTAAGTTTTATTTTTGCTTAGATGGTAAAAACGTTTTTGCAAATATTTTTTTCAATAAATAATGAAACTGTATAAAAAATATGTTTAAATAAAATTCGACCCACATTTCGAAAACCTATACTCAAGGTATTAGTAACTAGAAGCCTTTTTGAGTGTTAGTGGCGACTGGGTTAGAAATTGTTACATACAGTTTTGGAAAAAACACGTCGAAAACTTTTTTTATTTCCTAACTTATTTCCCCACGAAGCGCCGCGTCTAATTGAAAATTTGGTATAATAAATAAGAAGCACTTAGAAAAGTGGTCCGATCCTGTCTTTTAATTTTGTTTCAAGAAATTTTTCATTGGCATTATGGTTTAATGAAAATGTTTAATTATAAGCCGTCCATTCCTTTAAAAAAGGATTAAATTGACAAATGTCTCGACCACGAATAAGGGTCTTAAGAGTCATTATTTTCGGTATAAAATTCTACTGTTTTATTGAAAATTTAACTATTTTGTTAAAACTTTACTTTTTATCGAAAATGTATATTTTGGTTTTAAAAAGGGAACTGTAATCTTTTCTGAATGAAAATTCAACTTTAAACAAAAATTTTCGCGGTAAAGAACTAAAATATTTTGTAAAAAATTCATCCATTTTGGTTGAAAAAATTCGTCATTTTGGATTGAAAGTTTCATTTTTTCTTAGAAACTTATTTTTTGTTATAATATTCATATTTCAATCTTGAAAAGTCAACTGGATTATTCTTTGTATGAAAATTAAACTATTTACAAAAAATTAATAAAAATGCAAGTATTTGGTGGAGAATTAAACAATTTCGTTGAAAAATCATACTGTTTGGTTAAAGATTCTTCTTTTTCAATTGAAAATTCACTTTTTTTCGTAGAAACTTATTTCTTGTTTAAAAATTAATATTTTGATCATGAAATGTGAACTGAATTCTTTTTTAACAGAAAATTCAACTTTTTTTATTTTTTTATTTTTATTTATCTTTTTGAGTTATAAATTCATCGGTTTTAGTAGAAATTTTATTTTTTTTATGAAAGTGCCACTTTTTGGTAGAAAATTCTTATTTTTGCTTCAGTATTCAACTACTCTTTTGTCTAAAAACTTTGGTTGAATCAGTTTATTAAGAAATCATTTTTTGTTGAAGAAAAATATTTTTAGTTGAAAATTCATCTCTTTGGTTTGAAAATTCATCTTTTTGAATTGAAAATTCAACTACTTGGGTAAAAGGTATCCTACATTATTAATTTTTAATTATTTAAGGCGTGTCTTTAGTTTAAAATTTAACTGTTTAGTTTTTTGTATAAAATTAATTTTCTAACGGAAAATGTATTTTTTCCATTTTTTAAGATTGATATTTTCTATTTGAAAATTTTCCTGTTCAAGTAAAAAAAATATATAATTTTCTTGGTTTGAAAGTTCATGTTTTATCAATTTAGATAAACTTTTATTTATTTTTTGAGCGAAAAATTTTTATTTGTTGACAATTCGTCTTTTTATTTTTAAAATTCTTTTTTTTTTACAAATATGATCTTTTTTGATTGAAATATAAACTATAACCCATTTTTGTTAAGAATTTATCTTTTAAATTTTAAATTCAACTATTATGTTAAGAATTTAATTATTTTATTGAAAATTCAAGTATTTTGTTAAAACGCCATCTTTCATGGTAGAACAGAAATTTTTTGTTTAAAATTAATTAATGAATTTTTAATTTTCAAATTTGTATCTGAAATACTGTTTTGTTCTGTTTATAAAAGATTCAATGTTAAAAGTATTACAATATTACAAGATTCAAATTTTGGTATTTGAAAGTTAATGCTCAAGGAGAATCAAAAATGAGTCAAGGCAATATCAGGGAATTTTGGATATGAAGTTTTCTGACATCCTGCCTAATTCTACTAGTAATATCTAGCAAAACATTTCTGGAAACTAAAAATAACGTACAGCAAGAAGGAGGGGGGGGGGTATATATATTTTTTTACGATTTATTGCACAGGGTTACCGTTACGTGATTTAACTATAGCCCCTTATATATTTAAATTAATAAATCATTCTACACTAGAACCTCATTCAGACAAGAACGCCTGTATAAGATCGATTGATTTAATCCTTCCAAGAAATGGTGGCTCCGGCAGTTTCACAGCCATGTGACAGTGTCAACAATTGATCGCCACCAGTTTACATTAGACTGTTTACGTTTTCACAGACTGCTTTGGTCTCAAGGCCTGTGTGAGGCATCCCCCGTAAACTGTTCTTATATAGGCGTTCTTGTGTATATCGGCTAGCGGAAAAGGTAAACATTCACTTATATCCTCCCGGGAGGGAAGCCTACCACTGTTCCTTAGCGGAGGGAAATTTTCCGCACTGCGCGCTGATTGGCTTGATAGGTTCGGTCAGTCACGTGGCACTGTGAGGTATTAGATGCCAAGCGGATATCAATGGATATAAGTAAGAGCGGATAAAAAAGCGACTCCAGTGTATTTTCACCGAGTAAGTCTTCATATTATGGAGCATAGATTTTAGAAAATGTTAACTTTTTCAAATTTTCCTATAAAAAAATTACAATTAAAGGAAATTTACAAATTTCTCGTTTTTGAAAAAGTGACAAGATTTGTTTTCTACCAAACATTTTTAACACACACACACACACACACCAATTATTGAATATTTGTAACATCGTTTGTAAATATTATTCTTTTTTCACTCTTACAGCCCTAAAACATCAAGCAGCAAAGAAGCCGAGTCCTAAGACGCCCTGAGCGATTCTCTGCTGAGGATTACATTGGCTACACAAGGCAAGACCTCGAAAATGAAATTGATACCCAGTGAACAAAGATGGTCGACTTTTCGTTAAAGAAACTAATGTATCTTCCTGAATAGTGTAAAGTAAATCACACATGTTTAATTTACAGTTTGAACTGTACCAAAAATAAATATATTTAAAATATCTGGATAAATTAACTGTAAATATTTTTTTAGACCTAAAGAAGAAAACATTACGACGTTAATCTCTAAGTTATTTTGAATTAAAAATACTGATGGTGAAGTGGTTTAGGATATGTACTTATGAGCTACACTCAACTCCCAATATAAAACCAGTTTCGGACATGACCTTGATCCAAAAGCGAAGGAAACCAGACGGAATCAGGCATGGTTGCATGAAAAATTTCTCTTGGATTTACAAGCATGATACAACCTGATGCAACTAACGCGCTGAGAGTGCGGCCCTCGAGCTGTTTGTCACACTTGAGTGATCACATCCTACCCTTCGGCTCTGCGGTTCCTCTTATTCCGAAACTGCGAAGGTCATCGTTTCTAGCAATGGCATAAACCGGAGGGACTTATATTGGGAGTGAAGTGTATATATTTTTTTTAATTGCATGGATCTGAGACTATGAAACAGCTGTGATGTAGAAGAAAATATTTTAGAAAGTTCGTTTAGAATTTGAAAAATTCATGCCCTTTGAAAAAGGGGATGGATTTGTCCCGAACTTTTTAATATTCGGGACGAATACGCAAGCTTATGAAAAATATTTTACTATTCATCTTGAATTTCAAGACGCTCTGAACTACAAAAACAGGTTTTTACTAATGTGTCTGTATGTATGTTTGTGTGTCAACTTAAAAAAAATTAATCTATCAGATTGGCCTTTTGCACCCTCTTTTAGTTTAGGCCGTTCATAGAATTAAAAAATACAATCAATTTATCCTAATGACTTTTTTTGATAAAAAAATTATCAGAGTTATAGTTTTAAAAATTCTTTAAAAATGAAAATTTCAAGCCAAACAACGCACAATATGAAAAAAGTCAAAACAACAAAAACGTTGCAACTTTTTGATTTTTCGTGAAAAATCGAAAAAATATAAATTACGTTCATTAGGATAAATTGTTCATCTTTTTGAATTCTACTAATATCCCTTCCTAGAATATTTTAATTTAAAAGAATAGTGCTTTCAATTTTCTTTTATGCTCTAACTTTCTAAATTTGTATCCAAAATGGCTGGCTGACGAACTTGACCATCAATTTATGTCACTAAAAGAGTATGACAAAGGTCGACCCAATCCTTTAATTCTTTCGAAAGTTATCGTTCTAACAAACTAAAAATCTACAGACACAAGAACAACGTCCCTTCATTTCCCCTCTTCTCCCTCCTCTCGTTTCTTAAAACTTCCCTTACTTCCCCTCCTTTCATTTCGCTTACTTCCTCCCCCTTCTCTCATTTCTTCAACTCCTTGTCTAACTTCCCCAACTGAGACTCCCCTTCTACGACTTCCCTTTCACTACTTTCCTTAGCAGCCCTGACTTCCCCTTCCCTCCCTCTCCAACTTCCCTTTTTCTACTTTCCTACCATAACCCTGACTTCTCCTCCTCTTCTCATCCTCGATTATAATCATTTTCCATACGTCCCTTCATTTTCCATCTCTTCCCCCCTCACCCCATAAACTTCCCTCACTTCGCCTCCTCTCATTTACTGTACTCCTTCTCGTCTCGCTTCCCCAACTGAGACTCCTTTTTTTCGACTTCCCTTTCACAACCTTCCCTCTAGAGCCCTTACTTCTTCTCACCTACTCCCCCTCAATTATAATCATTGTTCCTAAGTCCCTTTATTTTTCCACTTCCCCTCTCCTCGTTCCTTAAAACTTCCCTTACTTCCCCACCTCTTATTTTGTTTAGTTCCTCTCCCCTCTTTCATTTCCTTACTGCCCATCGCCTGACTTTCCCAGCTGACACTGCCATTCTAAGACTTGCCTTCTTCTTATTCTCATCCCCAGTCCTCACTTCCCCTCCTAAACTCCCCGTCAATTATTATCATTTCCCCGAATTAACAGGAAATTGAAAACGATTTCAAAAAATTTCCTCAAATTGTGAATTTATATATAAAATCTTTCAAAACAAAATTTTTCAAGTTTTCAAGATTATAAAATTTTAGAAGAAAGTCGATAGAGGTTAGAAAATATTTAGCAGTGTTGATAACATCAAAAATAATTTTAAACTTGTAAAGACGTTACAAAATTTTTAAAAAATGTGGATTTTTGAAAGATTTCTAAATGAAATCATAAACGTTTTTAGAACTTTGGAAGCTTTAAAAAAGGGTCAAGATTCTTTTTTTTAGATTGAAAATTCAACTATTTTCTTGAATTTTCTTTTTGGTAAAATATTTATTTACTTGAGTTACAAATTGAAATATTTGTTTGAAAATTCAAAGTTTCGGTTAAAAAATCTACCATTTGTTTAAAAATTATTTTTTTTGGTTAGTGATTCATTATTTAGTTGAAAATAAATTTCATTGCTTAAATTTAATTTATCATTTTGGTTCAAAATTAAAATGCTATGATAAAAATTGTGTTTTTTTGTTGTTGTTGAAAATTTCTCCTCTTGAGTACAAAATTTAAATATTTGGTTTAAAAAGAACTTATTTTGTTAAAAATTCGTCTACTGTTGTAAAAAAATTATTCTTTTTGTTTAAAAATCGATATTTTTTATTAAAACTTCAACAATTTGGTTCAAAATTGACTTATTTTTGGTTAAAGGTTAATTTTGTGAACTGACGATGTAATTATTTCATTTTTGTTCTATTTTCAAGCTGAAATTCTGAATCTTCCACCGAAAAAATTATAATTCTGAATTTGAGCAGGGTTTTTTTTTAAATTACGCTTTTCTAAATCAAAAATAAAATTATTTTGAAAATTTCCCGTTATATATCCAAGATTTTCTAAGACTTAAGTCAAATAATAGATATGTGCGAAAATTCCCCGTTTTCAATCCTAAATATACGCATTTTTAACGCTTTTTTTCAATCTTTGATCTTCTTGAACTTTTTCTCATTTATTTTAATCCGTCGAAAGTGCACAAGTGATCAACAAATGGTTGAAATTTAGTTTAAGAAAAAAATTCTGACAAAAAAGGCTATACATACAGTATGTCGAACAGTAGCTAAAAGAAGGTGCTGCTGTTAGTGACAGGACACTTTTGTGTTTTCGGGATACCCATATAATACAAAAAGTTTTTGTTAATAAATTAAATCCCCTTTTGACCCCCTTGGCAAAAAAAAAACCGTTTTACCTAAATTGACTTACTGAAACTGCTGTGATTCCTGTAATTGATCAAATTCTATTTATTTAGGAAGGGTATTCAAAATAAAATAAAAAAACGTGTCTTGTGTGTACAAAGTTTTATAAATATGATGATGATTTTTTATAAGTTATAGACAAGATGGGTTTCCACACTGTAAATTATTATGTCCTATTAAGCCTATTAGATGGTTGTACGAATCCCACTGATCTTTAGTTACTGTAGGAATTAATTATACCTGAAAATAAAAACATTTGATCAATTATCATTTTTATAAGCACACTTATGCTAAATTAATCTAACAGAAAAAGATACAAATATTATTATGAAGGTCTCAATTAATTTGAATACTAACATATAAAAAATCTTTATTCTTTTTTTAGTAATTAACAATATCAAGAGAGTGGACGAGCCCAGACCAAAGTCGCGGAAAACCGTTGCATGGGTGGAAGTGGTGGGAGAGCGTGCGCGTGGCGGCGTGCACATACGGCGCTCTCTCACCATTTCCTCCCATGTAACGGTTCTCCGCGTTCTCTGGTGGGAGAGCCTTGGTGCGCTACTTCAGTCTGGGCTCATCCGCTCTCTGATAATATCGTTCATTGTAAACTTGATATTTATAGTGATCATTTTTGGATTTTCTTACCCAGACCATCCAGGTGCTCCATAACTGGTCGATGAACCGGATGAGCCATATCCGGCTGAAGCAGAACCAGAGGCCCAACCAGGACCAGAAGATCCATAAACGGAATTTGGTGCTGCATAATGGTTATGGACTACAGAAGGGGCACTTTGATAACCTCCGTGGCCTCCACCATGGGCACCACCGTAGCCTCCGCCAAGACTACCCCTGAAATAATTTTAATTATTTATAGAAAATAAATATTGCTATTTAAATCAAATTTGCACATCTGAAGAAAAAAATTCTGGCTAAATACCGAGAATTCTCGTTTGTTCGAACCACAATTCTGGTTAAAACAACCACTCATGCCCCTGTCTTCTCACAATTGTTCTTTAATGGCAAAAATTTTTCACTTTCCTTTCCAAAATTTCTTCGAACTTCGCTAAATGGTGTTGAATTTTTATTTTAAAAAATTTAATTAAAATGTTAATTTTCGAAGATATAAGACAAACAATTTAGAAGATTCTGAGAAATTTTGAAAGCTTTTAACGAAATAATTTTTTTTTTTAATTTCCACAAAAATTTAAAATAAATTTTAAACTTTCTGAACAAATTAAAAAAATTATTTAAAACTTGAAATATGTTTAACAAAATGTAGATTTTTAAAGATTCTTAAATGAAATTTTGAAACTGTTGAAAGATTTTAAAAGGATTCAAGACTATTTTAAACATTCCAAAGATTCCTCGGGAAATATTTCATGATTTTTTGTTTAGAAAATTAATTTTAAGACAATATTTAAAAATATTCCGAAGCCTTTTAAAATATTTTCTGAATTATAAACAAAAAATCTAAAAGATTTTAAGTGTCCTTTTTAATTTTTCTCGATTTTAACAACATTTCAGTACGAACTCGAACCACTTTAGAAAATACTTAAAATATGTAAGAATTCAAAGTCAAAGATACATTTTTAAAGATTTATAAATAAAATTTTGTAGGATTTTGAAAGGTATCAAAATGATGAAAATTTTGTTCTAAGATTCCTGGTAAAATTTTTACTCATTTTTTACTATCATAAATTAATTTCAAGAGAACATTCAACAATATTTTATAACATTTAAAGCGATTCCTAAAATTGTCAAAGAAGATCTGAAAGATTTTAAGAAAAAGCTTATATTTAGGTTAAGGTTTAAAGGTAATTCATTTTTTTATTTTTAATATTTTTAGAAAATTAAAAAATTTAGTTCAAATTCAAAATGATTTTATTCGTTTTTAAACAAGTAAACTTCTGATGATATTAATATAAAATTTATCATTTTTTTAAACGATTTTGAAGGGTGTTAAGGTAATAAAAAAATATATATTCATGATTCCTGGGAAAATGTAAAATCATTTTTGATTGAATAAAAAAAATAACTTTCTCAAAATTTAATTCACTTGCGTTTCGAAAACCAAAATTGAAATATTTTTTCAAATCGCCCATTAAGTAACAGTTTATTTTAAATATGTTATATTTCATGCGAATAACTTTAAGAATAAACAATGCTGAATATACGCATGCATGTTTTATTTATATTAAACATTTCAAGATTTGATGTTTTGAAAATAGTTTCAATTAGAAATCTCTCTACAACAAGTAGAATTAAAATAGAAAAAATTGGATTTCGAAATTTTCCGAATTTTCGAGGAGCTAAATTTATTTTTAAAAATTAGTTTCGAGCCTCTTCTCGATCTCGTTTTGTAATCTCGGCTCGATTTCGACACGATCTTGTCTTGATCTCGTGTTGAATCCTGTCTTGTTTTGAAACGTTTCTTGTTCTAAATCTTATTTTGACTCTGTCTTGAATTTGATCTTGTTTAAAAATCAATTACACAATAAGTTCAAAGAGTTTTAAATTCATAAATTTGATTTAGTTACATTCGAGAACATAAAATTTCAAACTGAAAGTGTTGAAATTTAAAAAATCTTAGAATTTAACCATTTAAAAATAAATAAGTACACTTAATACTATTTCAATGTAAATGGCTTAAAAAATAAACAACGCTAAATAATCGCATTCATATTTTATTTATATCGAAAATTGTAAGATTTTTTTTTGAAAATAGTTCAACTTCAATAATTCAACTTTTCAAAAAGTCAAATTTATTAAAAAGCCAATCTCTAGTCTTGTCTTAATCTCGTATCAAATGTTGTCTTAAATCGTGTCTTGTCTCGCATAGTGCCCTGTTGTGAATCTCGTCTCGAATCACGTCTTGAATATAATCTCGAATACTGTCTTGAATCACGTCTCAAATTTCGTCTCAAATCTTTTCTTGAATTTCGTCTTATGGGTCGTCTGGATTCTCGTGAAAAAAGTAGGATGGACAGAAGAACACCCGACCGAAACTGTAACAGTTTCTGCTCGAGGTTACAAAATCGTGAAAAAACTTGACGAAAAAAAAACTTTTGAAAGTTGAAAAAATTTAGTTGTAGATGGTTGAGGCTCACCGTGCTTTAGAAAAAATTTACGAGAGTTTTTACAATTTTGTTAATTGATAAGTTGCTACAATTCTGTAGAAAGTTAAATTTTTCTCAAAAATGATTATAAAATATTGATAAAAAAATGTTCAACTTACTGTTTAGCGTGATAAAGTTTAGCACCTACGAGACCTGCTGCTCCTAAGGCTCCTGCACCTAAGACTCCTGCACCTATTACTTTCGCTGCTATAACTTTTTTTGCAAGCAATGCACCTCCAACGATTAGGAGTTTCTTTCTCAAAATATGTCGTTTTTCACGAACATGAGAAATTTCTGATTTCTCTGGATTAATGTCTTCCGATACTGATTCCTCTGCTACGGCATACGCCACAGCGAAGAGAGCTGCTACAACGAATATATAGAAGAAACGCATCTAGAAAAAAAGATTATTTTGGTTTCAGCAGAAATACCTTTAAAAAAATGTTATCAACAGATAAAAAAATATTTAAAAATTAGGATTTAACTCTAAATTAAACTTGATAGTATTTTAATTTACATCCGACTCTCAGCCTCGGAAGGGCCGCAGTGCGCGAGTACTCAGTCGAGTATATTGCGCAATATTATGCATTCGAATTGGAAACGGTTCAGGCAAAATAGATAAAGTGCTTTTTTATGAAAAAAAGTTAAAATAATTGGGTTTTATTTCCCATTGCATTTTAGAGCAAAATCTCTATTGGTAAAATTAAACTATACAAAATTCTTGGAAAAAAAGACAGTTCCCTCTATCTTTAAAGTGATTAAATGGCATTGAGTTAAAAATGATCAATCTGTTAAATTTATTAATGCAAAATAATTCCATTTTTAATTCCTTATTCTAAAATGGTCTTTATTCGAATGTTGATTTAAAGAATTAATATTTAAACTTTTATCGTTTAAATTTGAAATATAATTCTGCATTAATATTAAAATCTCAATGTTATATGTATACATTTTTTTAAGTTTTCGTACCAAAAAGTTCAAAGTTTTCAATTTTAGAGATTTGAATTTAAACTCACCAATATTGAAAGCATTTAATTTTAAATTTTAAGTCTTTGATTTTAAATGTGTAAATGTTTACAACAATAAAATTATTTATCTTGTCGAAAATCAGGTCTCCGGAAAAGTAAAGTTTTCTTTAATTTTGAGGATTGAAATGATATTATTAGCCGTCTCTTATAAAAGAAAAAACTTTTTTAATGCAAAACGGTTAAGACCTACGAAAAATAATTATTTGAACAATGTTTAATATTTTAATTTCATTCTAATTTAATATTTCTAATTTAATTTTTTCTTACTGTCAATTCGAACTAATTTTTAAAAATAATTAAATTTGCACATCATAGCTTATTTTTTCAGGGAAAACTTTTCCTACAACTTGACTGTTTCCAATTTTGAAAAACAGTAGAATAGCAGAGAACATTTTTTTCTGCTAAAATAACCCACTGGTTAAGCTTTGAATATTTTTATAAATATTTATTAATTTATTACTAATTTTCAGTTAATACCGAAAAAAATTAATTAATTAAATTAATTTTAAAAAATTATTCATTGAATAATATCCGAACTGTGAATTTGTTTATGAAAATGGTTTAAAAAATTGCGAAATATCATCTTTTCAATTAATCGTAATAAAATCTGAATTTGAGTGAGCTAATCAATGCCAATTTAGAAAAATAATTTTTGTTAATTAATTTTTTTATAGCGTAATAAAATAATTTCTTTGAATTATTTTCAGCAACTGGAAATTACTTTTAGATAGTTTCAGCGCAGATATAAAACCTTGTTTAAAAAGTCGACCAATCTCAAAATATTTTTAAAAAATTGTATTTCTGAAAAGTTTACAAAAAATGTAACTTTCGCTGTTAAATAAAAAATTAAACAAATTTTTTATGAAAAATACAAACTCAAAAATCTCTTCAAAAATTCAGTCAATAAATATTTACAAAATTTATTGATTTATTTTATGCAATATTTTAAGATTTTCTATCCTTTGAATTTTAAATAATAATTATTCATATAACGATAATAGTTTTTTTAATTGAATTTTTCCTTGCTGGCGCTTCTAATCAATATTTTTAAAATAATCGATATTCAAATACAGTTATTTTGTTAGAAAATTTTTCCTGTAACAATTTTTTTAACAATTCCAGCCGTAGACAATTTTAAATCAAAAATTGGAAAAAAATAGGAGTGTAGAAAATGTTTTTACCGAAAAAAGACATTAATTTTATTAATTTAACCTTTCCTTTAAATTGGCAAGAAACGACTGCGGGAAAAAGTTTAAATATAAAAAACATTGTAAAAATATTTTTTTTTAAGTTTTAACATTTTTCTTAGGAAATAATGTTTGTTATTTAAAATGGCATCCTCAATGACAAATTTTTCGAGTTTAAAATTATAGAAAAAAACATATTTTTCAAATATCTGAGTTTAGCAAATTATATATACGGCTAGCGCAGGCCGTATCAATAATCACTGTTAACTTTGAAACGTGATTACTCGTTCAAAAAAGGAGCGGGAAAATTTTGTTTAAAATACTGGAAAACTTTTTTAATTCTGCGTCGAATAATCCCTAATAGAGATATTTTAGTACTTTTGACATAAATATACAACATGGGAAGATTAAAACAAAAATTTTTTTAATTCTCGAATTTTATACCTTGACTTCAACTCTTTACATCAGCTAGGGAAGCAGTCGAAAAAATTTGAAATTTTTGCCACATAATCTTTGAACTCTTGTCTTTAATTCAAGCCAATAAAACTTGAAAAATCTTTATGGGTTCTTGAGTTATAGTTAAAAATGTCCAAGCGTCTCTGCGTAAAGACCGTCGACTAAAACTCGACGGTTGAAAACTTTTGGCCATAACTTAGGAACTCTTCAAAATTTTTTAAGTTTGATTGGCTTGAATAGAATATAATATTTCAAAGATAACATTTTATCCATTTCCGTTTTTCACAAGTTTCTAAAGTCACAGCAGAAGTTGACGTTAAAGTAAAAAATCTGAGAACTGAGACTCAAACTTGACGCAGATACGCTTGGACATGTTCAGTTATAACTCAAGAACCAATTCAGATTTTTTAATTTTTATTGGCTTAGATCAAAGATAAGACTTTAGATACTATTTGGAATTAATTTCAGATTTTTTCTACTATATTCTAAGGCGATGCCATGATTTGAAGTCTGCAGTGATTTTTAGTACACCTCGCGTTAGCCGTGAAGATAATTTCCGACGGTATATTTAGAGTTTCTTTTTATAAAATAGAAATGATCACTTTTTTCGCGCACAATTAATGGACTCTTTTGCTTTTGATACCGAGAACGTATCTTCTTTTCACAAAATTAGAGAAGAAACTTCTTGTAACAAACCTTGATGAATATCGTGTTAATGTATCTGGCTAGGCAAGAACAGAAGACTTTATAGGATGATTGTGAAGCATCCCTTCTCCTGAGAATATTTTCCTTTTTACCTTTTAAAGTTTGACACTGAATTCACGCAGAGTGGCTTTACTTTTTCTCTTCTCTAAAAGCAAACTAAATTTGATAAAAAAAACCATCTAAATGAAGTTTGGGAAAAAAATTCTAAAAAAAAAGATTTGCATAGTAAGGGGTCATCCATAAATTAATCGATACATTTTTTGAACATTTATTACCCCTCCCCTATTCTAGCCTTTTCCTCTTTTTTAAGAAGAATTCCTCTTTTTTTCAATAAAGAATTTGACTATTTTCTGTCAAAATTTATTTCTTTTTTGTTGAAAAGTTCAAAATTTTATTTTATTCCTTTCATTTTTGGAAACTCTACTATTTGGGGTATTCTTATTTTCAGGTGAATTTTATTCTTTTTTGAGTGGTAATGCGACCATTTGTTAGAAAATCCTTCCTTCTACGTTGTAAATTCGACTATTTTTTTAACATAAAATTTAGTTTAAATTGATATTTTTTGTTGAGTATTAAACTTTTGAGGTTGAAAATTCAGAGGCTTGCTACAAAATTTTTGTTTATGGCTTGAAAATTTTTTTCATACTTTTTTTGTTGAAGAGTCTGCTATTATATTTCTGGTTCAGAATTAATCTTTTTTTTTGCTAAAAATGGTACTGTTTAATTAAGACTAATTATTTTCTTGAAAATTCAGCTATCTTCTTAAACTTTTGTTTGAGTTTCGTTGTTTTTTGTTAAAAATCGATTTTTTTCGTCCAAAATTCATATTTTTGAGTAAAAAATTTAATATTATTTTTTTTTAAATTAATTTCTTTCGATGCACATTTGAGCAACTTCATTGAACGTTGAACTACTTCCTTAGAAATTAATGTTTTTTGTCATCTCTTAGGTTAGAAAATTTATTTTTTACTGTTCAAAATTTATATTTACCCTCTTGAAATTTTTTCTTTTTTCGTAAAAAATTGTTGGGTTGAAATTTGATAAATATAAATGCTATTTTTTATTGTTAGTTTGTAAAAAATTGTTGAAAAAATTTTTGTTTGATCTTATTTTGTTGAAATTTCTTCGTTTTTATTTGAAAATTACGTTTGCTTTTTAAATTCATACTTTTGGGCAAAGAATAAAACTATTTTGTAGAAAATTCAATTATTTTGGCAGAAAATTCCAAATTTGGTTGAAAATTACAATATTTCGTAAACAAATAAATTTTTTCATAAAAAATCAACTATTTTGTAAAAAATTCATTTGTTCTGATTGAAAATTAACTTTCTGGTTATAAAATTAATTTGTTTGAGTATAAAATTCAACTATTTTTTGAAAAAAAATGTTGTTTTCTTTTCTGATGGAAAATTAATCTTCTGGGTTGAAAAGTTTTTTCTGAACAATTTTGTTGTTGAAAATTTAACTCTCTTGGGAGAAATTTCAGCTCTTTTGTTGAAAATGTAACTGCCTGTCTAAAAATGATCCTGCTTTGGTTGAAAATTCAACAATTTTGTTCAAATTTCTTCGTTTCTATTTTGAAAAATACATTTTTTTAATGTATAATGTTGGGTGAAAAATTGAATTATTTTATAGAAAGTTCAATTATTTTGGTATAAAATGATCCAATATTTGGTTAAAATTTATTGTGTTCTGTTAAAAATTAACTTTTCTGTTAAAAAGTTAATAGTTTTGACTATAGAACTTAACTATTTTTGTAAAAAAAGTTTTTTTTCTCTGGTTGAAAATGAATCTTCTGGGTTGCAAAGTGGTTTTTCAAAAATTGTTTTTTATTATTAATTTATCTATTTTGGTAGAAATTTAATCTTTTTGACTGAAAATTAGTCTATTTTCATTGAAAGTCCAACTACTGATTTGAAATTATTTTGTTATTTTTAAACTAAGTTGTTGAAATTTCGTGGTTTCTAGTTGAAAATTGCATTTTTTTTGTTATAAAATTAATATTTTTAAATACAGAATTCAAGTACTTTGATCAAAAACGTTTTGTTTTTTTAATAGAAAATTAATCTTCTGGATTGAAATGTTGTTTCTGAATAATTTTGTTCCTGTTGAAAATTTATCTCTTTTGGTTGAAATATAAGATTTTTTGCTTAAAATGTAACTGTCTTAATTAACCTTTTGTTAAAAATTCATATTTTAAATTCAATTGCTGTGCTGAAAATTCGCATTTTTAGTTAAATTTAACTATTTTCTAATTTAAATTAAAATATTTTTTCGTTGAAATATTAGATATTAAATTTTTTAACTATTTTTTTAACTTTAACTTTAACTTTTTAACTTTAATAAAAATAATTTTTGGCTTGAAAATCTCTTAGGTTAAAAATTTATTTATTTGGTTGAAAATGAAATATATTTGCAATTGAAAATTTGTTTTTTATTATTTGGTAAGTGAATGATACAATGAATCAAAACAGAAATGAAATTATCGTAAAATTTTCCAAACCCCGCTAAAAAAGAAAATAGTTTCGTAATTTGTGCATGGCCCCTGAAATTTAAATAATATATTCAACGCGATTCATGACCTTAAAATTTCGAAATAGAATCTTATAAAATGATTTCTTCAAAGATCACTATTTCTTCAAGGCTAGAAAGTATAACAATTTCTATTTTAAACTTTTTAGTTAAGCAATTAAAAAATTGCATTTCCCGAAATCTTTTAATTTTACAATTATTGTAATTGTTTAAAAAAGAAAAATAACATAACCTTGTTAAAATTTTTCTTTAATTTAGACATTTTTCTAAGCACTTTTATAAATTCTTCTTATTTTATCTGAGTTTATTAATAATGATTTATTGGTACTTTTAGAATAAGAAAAAATTGAAGTTCTGAAATTTAAATATATTCTATATTTAAATTTAAAAACTAGATTTTAATCTGGATACCTTTACAAGAGCTAATTAATTTTTCTGTATTCTGTTCAATCAATCATTTCAAGAGGCCAAATAATATTACTTGGTGATGTCATTACAAATAAAATATATTATTTGTAATGACAAAATTTGAGACCTTAAAATGAATGTTTTTTGGAATTAAATTTTTTCTTACTTTTGCTTCTTAACAATTTTAAAAAAATGGTCGAATTCTAATAAATTTTAGCTTTTTCGGAATTGAAAGTAAATTTTTCTATTGCTGGAATCTTTAAAACAATTTACTTTAAAGAAAACATTTTTCAGTCAAATCAATATATCTGAAAATCAGTTCCTTATTTTCCAAGTTGAAAACAATATAGTTGTCGAGAATTTTTTACTTAAAAAAGTAAGACATTATTTATTAAAATTCAACCTTTTTTTTTAAATAGTTAAGAACCAAAAGTAAAAAAAATACAATAAAAAAAACTATCACTGAAATAATTATTTTATAAGTGATCAATTTTTTTTTAAAATAATTATAATTGTTCTTCCTTTACATATTACTAATGATATCGTTTCGCTTCTTTAAATTATAGACAACTATTTTTCCTTTAATTTCTATTAAATATTGTTTACGATTGAAAATATTTTTCACAAATTCTCACATGCTAATCAATATGAAAATAGCTTCTTTGGAAATCGCCACACTATTTATAGGCGTAGGGCCTCCTTTAATTACGAAACATTGATATTTCTAAATACCATTTTTATGGAATCTTGTGCATTTACATTTATACGACTCGAGTGACTAATAATTCTAATTCTTATTTTGTAACTTGGAAATGAGGAAGCGATCAATGACATTGAATCTTCATGAATGAATTGCACTTTATCCGAGTGAAACAAAATTTTATTTTAGAAGTGATCTTTTTCCTTAGAACCGTGAATAAATTATGTAATCTTACACCAATTTTTATTTTCTAAAGAGTAATTAAATCCTTAACCAAAACTGATTCATTTTCTAACAGTTGCATATTTAACCAAAAAGACAAGTTTTAAAAATATCAAAAATAATTTTTAACTTGTAAATATATCCAAAAATATTTAACAAAGTGTGGGTTTTTCAAGATTTTGACAAAAAATAAAAACTTTTTAAATTAATATTTTTCAATCTTTTCTAGTATAACTGTTATGTTTAGGCACTTAACTTCTCTCTTAGAAATTATTTTTTTTTGTAATTTAAGATTCATAATTTTACTTTAACATTAATTTAGTTGATTGAAAATTTAACTATTTTGTTGAGTTTTCTTTTTATCGGAAAATTTAACTACTTGAGTTACAAGTTCAAGTATTTGGTTGAAAATTCAAAGTTTTGGTTAAAGATTCAGTATTTCGTTAAAAAAAATTTTCTTTGTTTAAAAATTAAACTATGTTATTGGAAATGTGTACGTTGTTGTAGAAAGTTAATCTTTCACGTTAAAAATTAATTTTTGGGGTCAAAAGTTTAACAATAAAAATTTAATTTCTTTTTTTGAAACTTAATTTTTTCAACTGTTTCATTTTTGGTTAAAATGTTATAATTTTTGTTAAAAATACGTCTTTTTGAAAATTCATTGTTTTGATTAAAAGTTTATTTCTTTGTTTGCAAATTGAGCTATTTTGCTTGAAATGTTCTGTTTTCGGGTTTAAAAATTAACTATTATTATAAAAAGTCATTTCTTATTTAAAAATACGTCTTCTTGATCGAAAATTAAAAAATTTGGTTCTAAATTCACTTCTTTTTGGTTGAAAGTTAATTTTTTTAACTTCGTTGCAAAAAAATTTCTTTGGTCAAGGATTTTAATTATTTTATGGAATAGATAAATTTTCATAAAAACCAAAAAAATTAATTGTTGATAAGAAGAGTTCAACTTTATAACACATAGTTGAGTTTTCAACCAAAAAGAGGATTTTTCAATCAAGAAAATTAATTTGTATTAAAAAGACGAATTCTCAAACAAAATATATAAATATTTTAACAAATAGTTGATTCTTTATCCAAGGCGATTAATTTATCAAGAAGACGATTTTTCATCAAAACGCATTTTTAACCAAACAGTTGAATTTCCAGTTGAAGACATTGATTTTTAAGAAAAAGAAAGAATTTTAGAACAAGAAAATAAATTATATACTAAAACAAACTAATTTAAAAAAATAGATATATTTTTTAACAAAGTTAAATTCAAAAACTAGGAAAAATAAATTTTGAACCAAAAATAGAAGCTAAATTTGTATTTGAAACCATTAATTTTTATTTTTAAAAACACCAGAGAAAACAATTTAATTTTTTACCAAAGTTAATTTTCAATAAAACAGTTAAATTTTGGATTAGAGAAATTAATTTTTAATAGCAAGATTTCAACATTGTTTAATTCTCAACCAAAGAGGTGATATTTTAACTAAAATTATGAATGTTAAACCAGAAAAAACCCTTTTTTACCATTTATAGACATTTTTAACCAAATATTAAAGTTTATAACCTAAAAAAAATAATTTTTAATCATAAATGGAATAGTTAAATATTAATTTTCAATTAAAAAAAAAAGAATTTCCAACCAAAAAGTTGCACTTTAAGTTAAACAATTAATTTGTAACACAAAGAATTTATTTTTAAAACATTAGTTCATTTTTCAACAAAAGAGATGAATTTTCAACTAAAATTATTAAACTTTAACTAAAAAAATGAATGTTTAAGAAGATAGTTCAACTTTCAACCTGAAAAGATAAATTTATAGCAAAAAATGAAATAGCTTATTATTCAAACGAAGAAAATTAATTTAAATTTAAAAAAAAATGAATTTAACAAGAAAAATCTGCCCGCTGTTACAATCCTTTTTTCGTACATATTTCCTTATACAGCTTTGTTATGCTAAAAATAGGATTTTTGTTTTCATATTCTTTTATTGATAAAATAAATTAAAAACAAAGAGGACTGTAAAAAAATGGTTAAAACAAATGTTGTAAGCATTTTTCAAACCTGAAATTCTTCAAAAAACTTTTTCTTGTATTTTGCGCCATTTATTGGCGCGAAATTTGAATTTTAATACTTTGTTCATATTATTTTCGATCAATAAATCCAAAATGGCAATTCCTGTCGTTTTTCCACAAATGTTTCATTTTTGTTTTTAATTTCATTTTTATGAATGAAACTAAAAATATTTTCCTCTCAAAAAGTGGTTTATCAATAATTTCCAAATCTGTTCTAGGTGCACAATTTTTGTGTACTATTTTTTATCGTAGCTTGTGTACTTAAAAAAAATTGATTTTAAACTTTTGTTTTCACAAATAAAACAAAAACTACTTTTCGCATGAAAAATTGATTATTAACAAATTTGTAGAACTTTTTTGAGATTACAATTTTTGTTTCTTTATCTTTTTTTCTTATCTTGCATAGTTTGACCACAAAATGGAATTTTGGATTATTATTTGTGCGATCAAAAGTTGAATTATTTTTTTAATTTAAAAAAAAATCCAAAAAGATCTTATAGTAATCCTGTAGAGTTTTCATAAAGCAAAGTTTTTCTTCGCTTGACTTTTTTTCATATAATTCGTTGTTTGACCTAAAATTTTTATTTTCAAATGAGTTTTAAAATTTTATAAATCCTATAACTCTGATAATTTTTTTCTTAACGAAAAAAGTCATGAGAATAAATTATTTGGCTTTCCGAGTACTACGAATAGCAATACATAGAAAATTTAAATATTAAAAAAAAATAGTCTAAACAATTCTGAAAGTGTTCCAAATCTTTAAATTTTTATCAAAAATAGCTGATTAACAAACTATTTCTTTCGTTTAGGTGCAAATTTTTTTATATTTCTTTATCGCAGTTTGTGTATTTAAAAAAAAAATTATTTTCAACTTTTGTTTTTACAAATAAAACAAAAACTACTCTCATATCGAAAATTGATTATCAAAAAATTTGTAGATATTTTTTGGGATTACAATTTTTGTTTCTTCATCTTTTTTCTTATCTTGCATAGTTCGACCACAAAATGGAATTTTTGATTATTTTTTGTGCGATCAAAAGTTAAATTATTTTTGAATTTAAAAAGATCTTATAATAATCTTGTAGTGTTTTTAAAAAGTAACATTTTTCTTTTCTTGACTTTTTTCATATAATTCGTTGATTGACCTAAAATTTTGATTTTCGATTGATTTTTAAAATTTTATAAATCCTTTAACTTGCATAATTTTCTTTTTATCGAGAAAAGTCATAAGAATAAATGGTTTAGCTTTCTGAGTACTACGAATAGCAAAAGTTATTCACCCTAAAATGATATATAAATTTGTTATTAATCATATTTAATGGAACGCTTGGTTTTTGTTTTATTGATAAAAAATAACAATAAATATTAAAAATAACAATAGTAGGACAAACGAAACAAGTTGTGAGAAAACATGATTAGACAAAACATTTCCACCCAAAAAAGGTGTACAAGCTTTTTATTAATCTTTATTTTGATAGGATGCGCAGTTTTTGTTGTAATCGTAAAAAATGACATTTAAATTTTTTCAAAAAATTGTGACTCACTCAATTTTTAAAATGTATACATTTTTTTATTGTTTGTTTTCCATTTCCGGAAAATAAAATTATCTAACTTCAATGGTTCGAAATGAAACAGAAAAAAATGTTCATGTTAGTTTTTACGATTAAAACAAAAAATAAGCGTTCCGCGAGTATAAGCAATTAATAAATAAAAAATTTGTAGTTTTTTTATTGAACGTTTTTCCTCTGTTATTTTTTATGATACAAAAAAACTACGCGTCCTGGCAAAGAATGTATAATAAAAAATTTTCTTTTCATCTCTGGGTGAACATTTTTTGTCTATTAATTTTATTTCGTACCTTGTGTCATTTTTTCACAAATTTTTATTTTTAATGTTACTTTTTACGATTAACCCCAAAACGACGCGTCCTTTTGAAAAGTGAATAATGAAAATTTTTGAGATGTGCTTTGGGTGCACCATTTTTGTCTATTCATATTTTTTCGTAGCTTGTGTCGTTTGCTCAGAAATTTTATTTCTATTTTTAATGTTGATAATTTCATTTTTATCGAAAAAGTACGTGAGGGGAAGTTGTTCTTTCCGCTTGAAAGACGGATTGCAAGTAGTGCATAGTGATTTCCTGAAATTTTTGGATTTTTTCCATTTTAAAATCCATAGCAACAAATTTTCCAATATGAAATTTTTTTTAAATTGTTCAATTGATTTAAATAATTGATTAAATTATTATATCTAACAGATATGCAAATAATAAATAAATTACAATTTTTACAATCTGTTAATACCAATGCAAAGAATTTCCCCCCTTAAGTTGTAATAGGGTTTTTCAAAACTTTTATATTAAAAATTAAAAATTACTTTTCATTTAGAAAGTTTTTTTTCGATAATTTTTTCGTAGTTTTAAATTAAACATTATTGTGGAGACCCGTGCCCTACAAGATATTCATAACAACTATTTGAATTTTCTTGAAAAATCGAAAATTCAAATTTTAATGAAAACATTAATGAAAAATCAAAAAATTCATTTTATAGTCAAACTATTCAAAATGAGCAAAAAGATGAATAAAAAAATTTTGATCCCAAAAAAGATTCACAAATTTGTTGACAATCACTTCTTGACAGGTCGCGTAGTTTTTGTTTTATTCCTGAAAAGTAACATGGAAAATAAATTTTTTTTTTGGATCAACGGCAAAAGCAACGGAACAAATTAGTAAAAAAATGTGCACTTGAAACACATCTACAAATTTTTTATAAATCATTTTTTGATCGGAAGCGTAGTTTTGGTTTTAATCATAAAAAAATGACATTCAAAATAAAAAGGCAAAATTTGTGAAAAACGACAAAGGGTATGAAAAAAAATAAACGACAAATATGGTTCATCCAAAAAAGTAATACAAATCTGTTATAATTAATTACATTATCGCCATTTATGTTTGAAATAACATTAAAATTGTACTGAATTTGGCATCACACATTCAAATTTTGAACCAAATAACGCCAAATACGCAAAAATGTCTCAAGGAGCAATTATAGCTTTTGAAAAGTTTAAACAAATTTCTTTCAACCATTTTTCAATTAGACTTGTCATTTTGGTTTTATGTATCGAAAGTACTATTTCTATGAAGTTTAAATTTCTAACTAAACAGCGTGGGATAAGGAAAAAAAATAATAAGGAATTGCAGCTTTGAGAAACTTCTAAAAAAATGATTTTAACCATTTTTTGGTCAAAGTATATTTTAGAGCCAATAAACGACGAAAATCAGTCGTTACCTCAAAGTGGTCATAGTACTACCAGGTGTATACATATGAAACCGGTATTGCCATCTAGCGGCCAGTAGGCACACTTGTAGGCACTGTCGGAACTTACCATTTGTGCTAATTGGCGT
>NC_046661.1:145539384-145541939 GCF_010883055.1 Belonocnema kinseyi | reverse complement strand
GGGCGCATACTTTGAATAAAATATTTGTTATCATTCTCTTGAAATAAATGTGTTTTTTTCTTGAAAAAATACCGGTTTCATATGTATACACCTGGTAAGCCATTTTCTTCTGCACGGAAAAAAAATTCTTGAGGCGAACGAGTGAATAGAGAATATATTAAACTTGGAGAGTTTATTATTTTCGACAGATTATGTATAAATGTATTATCTTCAGATTAGAAAAAAATGTAATTGTTATAGAAATATATTAACTTACAGTAGCCAATTTTTCGTCTGGTATCGCGAAAATGAATTTCCCTGAAATCCGTGTAATGCATTTGAAGGTCAAGTTTGTTGTTTTTATCGCGTTTCTTGATATTTCAATATAGTTATCGCCTACAATCGAAACAAATGAAAATTATTATTACTGCATCATAAACTCCATTTAATATTAACAATCGCGCACATTTTAAGTGGTAAAAAGCGTTTAACTGTCCAAAGTAAATCTCAACAGTCACTGCTCCCGACTAGACTGTCGCCATTTTATTTCGCTGCTCCCATAATGCACCGGCGCTCTTCCGACAATTGCTTCAGACACCTATTCTTAATATCCCTATTATAGCTATACTTATTAGGGGTTTGACTATACGATATCCCTGGTATATGGAAAATGGTCAAGGATATTCATTTTCGCTGATCCAGGGATCTTTCTAAATTCCTTCGTTCGTTTTCAGCCTAATGTTTGGCTATAATAAGGAATAATATCCCTGTCACAGCTCAATTTTTTTTACCGTGTGGTGAAAATAAAGCTAATGACGCAGTTTATGCGTTTCAAATGGAACATCAACTGTGATTAAAGGTTTACAAATATCCGTGTAAACAAACATCATAAATTACTGAAAGAAGGTAGAAGAAGACTGATTGAATTTTTCCTTTCCCATTGTTTTCATTATTTTACTAGCATCATGAAATCCTAAAATGCGACCAAGCGAGGGAGAAAGTTTGAAATGATATTCAAAATCTGTATTGTCACATACTCGTCCAACTTTAACATTCCCATCTCTCGTACAAGCAAATTTAAAATGTCCATTTATGCCTACACGCAAATTTATTTCTTCAAGTAATTCTTTAATGTTTGCATAAGCACACGGCATAATAGCACTTGATACTGTCTTGTCTTCCTTGTATTCTAAATACTTTTCAAGAATTATTGTAATGTTTACACTTGGATTTTTTCTGCATGTTTGGGTGAGTACTACTGAACTGAAAATAAAAGTTACATAATTCTGCGAAGCTTTCAATTGTACATCAAGTAGTATTTGCGGAATTCGTACGTAGGTTAGAGTAACGGACCAGTTTCCAATACGGTGTATTTACTGTGGCAACAAGGTTACAAGGTAACGCAACATAAAAATGATCTTCATGATTAAACGAAATGTTTTCCAAGTTGGCGGCCGATGTCCACGAATTAAATTCTTCTGAATTTCCAATCCAACTAAAAAATATTGTTTGTTATTTCCGCGTTCTTATTCTCTTTTAAAACTGCAGTAACCTGAAAAACGTATCTGATGTGTCTTTTTGCATTCAACTCAACTCTTCTTGATACAAGAATCCATCAATTTCTTCGTGTTACAAATCATGTTCAATATACAGAGGAGCTTTTCGTTTTGAGTCAAGTCGTCCAATTTTAGATAACTCTTCGGACCAACCACTCTCGTAACCCTCCTCAAATATTAACCCAAACTTGTGCTGCATTGTCGATGGTGGCATAAGAAGGTGTTGTTTCTTATAGCGGTGTGATAGGCTTCATTTTATGCATGCACTAATTTTTTTTAAATATCAATGTATGCTTTAATGTGCACGTGAGTAAAGAAACGCGACATACGTTTTTTCATGATACGGTTGAATCTTTGAATTATTGCTGCTTTAATATCAGGATTTCATAATAATACTGGGTGAAGCCTTGCATAGTTTGCGAGTATATGGATGTGTATGATTGACTCCTTGTGGATCACTTCTACTGAAAGAGGTTGTATTTCCTCCAACCAGATGGTTCGGTAGATTCACTATTATTCTTATTTGCTTCTCTTATTTTCGATAACTCCTCCTGCTTCTCCTCCTCTCCTGCAGCCGACTCCGCCTCGGAACGTTCGGATAAGTATTCAGTCTCAATACACGGAGAGAAGTTTGGTAGAGCCACTTACCCAACACGTACAATTGTCGCGCCAATCACCGAACCGTATAAGGGACAGTGATCCCAGATCTGAAACGAGATGCGGTCCAATACTATGACAGGGCTATGTCCGTGTGAATATAGTAGGAGACGCTGTACATGACTGAGTTACGCGCGCAACCCATTTCTCCTCTTCTGAATTTTAAAACTCGAAGACGCACGATTGCCGGTCGGAGCACTTCGTCGATTCTATTTATATATCTATCTGCTAACAGCTGACTGCTTTGAAATAAATTCAGGCGATTGGGATTTTAATATTTCCAGATTTCGATGTGGACGATTCTCATGATTTGAATAGATCGCGCGCCTCTTGATATTCGTATATTTTGAGGTTATGTTATTT
>NC_046661.1:145521297-145539284 GCF_010883055.1 Belonocnema kinseyi | reverse complement strand
GCTATCTAAGGATGGTACTATAGAACGCCACCTCAAGGTAGGCCTAGTGGCGCCATCTCTTGGTCAGGCCGGAAACTTATCAATCCACCCTCGTAATTTAAAGTTTACGCATGTAATATTTCATTCACTTTATTTGAAACATATCCTGTCTATTCATAACATACCTTTTTTATGCAGTGAAAATAAGCGTTAACACCATTCACTCTTCGCTCACAGGAAGCACAGAATATTATTACTATTTTATAGTATTTGTCACTTAGCATCTATTCTATAATGTTATTGGCACAGAAAAAAAATGACGTTCACTTCTCAGTTCACATGTCTCACTTCATTATTAATTAAACACTTTTATTATTTGTAATTACTTTATAACATAACCTATATTGTTTAAACACTTATATCCGTTTGAAGTTTCGAACGCAACCATGGAAACTATCATAAACTTGATCCGAAGATGCACGGACTTGACCGAATGGCCGATCCGAATGAAACATTAAAGGCGCGAAATATGAAAATACCCCTGTATAATGGCTTCTCCTCTGCTGTTGTGCAATTCGGGTAGCATTCAACTCGCCATGTATGTAAGCCCCAGCTGAAGGAATCGAAAGGAACCTCTACAAAGTACCCTTAAAAACCCCACTGAGTCCCCCTTCGGTTCCTCCTTAAAAAAACTCAACAAAAAACAGCAATATCAACTTTTAAATTGTTGAAATTCGGATTCTACGTTAAAATTTCCGTTTTAACGTAGGCGCTAGTATCCAGACAAAATTCTTAAAGTTACCGACGGAACGCTTATTAACTGCTACTAAAAGAAGATGCACTTGAAGCCACCTTCGGCCCATGTAAATGGCAGATATTTTATTTTTTAAGTTTTTAACGCTGCAAGAAAAAGTATTGCCATTACTCCGTGAGTTTCTAATGAAAATTTTAAAGTAGAATCCGAATTTCAACAATTTAAGTTGAACTTGCTTTTTTTTTAGTTTTTTAATAAGAAACTGAAGGGGGGGCTCAGTGGAGTCTCTAAGGGTACTTTGTAGAGGTTCCTTCCGGTTCTTTCGATCCGCCATGGGAAACATAATGTAGGTATTATAAAACTGTTGAACGAAACAAGAATTAAACGTTTGAAAATATGAACTCAGACTTGACTTAGTGAAAACTTTACAAACCCTATCACAAATTCAGCCTTCTCCCGTTTCTGTATCACTTTTATTTGTATCACACATTAAACATGTACGAATCAGCTGTTCTGCTGGAGCACAACTTAGAAGGAAGGTAATCAAAAGGTAAAGGACACCAGCTCCTAGGTGGCGCATGTCCAAAAGGAAAACAGTGCGCCGGGAGTCCGTCTGGACCCCACCTGGTGAACGGAGGGTTAATTCATTAAAGCTAATTTCGGTTACATCAGTATATTTGGTACAACATTGTTCTATCTTTCTAAAAACACATGAAGGGTCACAAATTTAAATGGATGTTTTCGATTATGTCTGTTTATTTAGTACAATACTGTACAATGTTTCACTTGTATATAGTGTAAGTGGCAGGTAGAAATATGAACAACGCCCTTTCAAAGATATATATTGTTTATCGCTAAAATATGTACATCGAAGAACAAAACCCAATTTTTACATAAAATCATGCAAATATTGTATCACACAGGAGAATGAGAGTCAGCCCTTTTTCCCACTTTTCGAATGAACCCCCGACAAGTATTTGATTTCGGCCATTGAGATCACTTTACAAATCTCCATTTTAATTTCCGCTTGAACTTGGGTCGGCAAATTGAGAACAGTTTTCGCCATGCTCTCAAAAAATAGTTCCACACTGTTCTTCGGCGTCCGATTTTGTAATTTTCCATTTCGCAAGTCGCTCTTCGTCGCCAAACTTCCGGTGTTGGTTTTGCCAACTACATTCACGCCATTCGTCACTTTGGAATAGTTCATTCCCTTCGCGGGACTCGTGACAAAAGTTTCCTGTCCTTTAGTTTCCTTCCGGACAACAGTGGGGGCCGCAACGATAAATCCGGGGGCCGGATTGAAGTTCACGATGGATGGCAGACTTTGTAATTTGTTCGCTTTGGGGGGACTCTGGTAGGGTTTGGGTCTGATGGGTCGATATTTGGGACGTAACTTGAGTTCGCCCTGGGTATCGTAATTTGTTTTTTGTATATTTTTTAGGAGAGAAGACTGTGAAGGTGATTTATCTTTGGAGCGTTTTTGTTTCTTTTGGGAATTGAGGATTGGCACTGGTTGATACTCCTCGGCTTCCTGGATCGCTTCCATGTCGAGATCGAGGTACTCAACCGTCCCTTCGTCAAGTTGTTCATCCTGGGAGTCGGACTTCATGAAAGCATCAGCGCCTTCTTCGTAGTTTTCTTCGCCAGTCAGGTTCTCTTCGAGTTCGTCCATCTTAATGGATTTTACGTCTACGATTTTATAATTATCTTTCAACTCGTTATGGATTTCGTCATCAAATCTGGAAAAGATCAATTAAAAGTAATTTATTTTAAGCTTTCTCATCCCGAATAGCTGGATGAAAATCTAAAATTTGTCTCAAAATAATTTCCCTGAAGGAATGATTTTCGTAAATAGAGGGTTTTATTAAGCCTCCCGGTAACAACCAGTTGATTGGGTCGTATAGATTGGCATTATGAAAAACGGACAATTAAATCCCCTTAAATGCGTACCAACTGCATTTTTGTCTGAATGGCAATTAAATCTCATTGACCGGCATTGGTTCTAATCAATATTTCGTCGACAGGATTAAATGGCATTGACACGGCTCGATACTTGGTTCGTGAAAGGCATTGCATGTCATTCAATTTGGCGGTTCGCCGAGTATCAATGAATGGCATTAAATGGCATAAACTCATAGGCATTACAAGCAAATCACTGTAATGCCTTAAAATGTATACGCATTGAAAATTATTGAAACGAAACGAGTTTTATACAGTAAAGCGCTTTGAATGGCATTTCCGATAAAAATGCAATTTGTACGCATTTAAAAACATTGGAATTACCATTTTTTAATGCCAGTCTATGCGTACCAAACAACTCTTTCTTACAATTTTACGTCTCCCTTAACCTTTTTTCAATTATTTGACAATATATCTTTTAAAAGAAAACCCAAATTAATATGTTTAATAAATCAGGGATCACAAAGATTTGGCAATTAAATTTTCCGGAAAGTAGAGAAACAAATAGGCGCGCGGTTATTATTTTGTTTCATGCTATTTTTAAATTAAAATATAAAATTAAATAATATTAACTGACATAAAGTTTTTGTATTTCAAAGCATCCATTACCTAAAATAATAGAAAATGACAATAATTTTTAAAACTGATGAAAATTGATATCTTAACTTCGAATTTATTATAATATACTTATATAATATTTTTGTATAGCTAATCAAACCGTTGGATTTTTGTGAAAGAATACTAATATGTGAGATAAAACCGAACATAACCTAATTTTTTTTTTAAATTGTAAGTTTAATTTTTGAAGTCAAATGATTTTTAATCAAATAGATTTAATGCTTTCACGATAATTCATTTTGATGAAAAGATATATTTCGGGTTCCAATCGTTTACAAAAAAAATACGAATTTTGCCGGCGTTTTGTGAACATTGTAAATATCCATTAAAGAATCTATTAAAACCGAACTCACCGATTCAGTGCATCCTACTTAGTTGGTCGATTAAAATGTTTACAAACCTATAGACCGCAATTCGGGTGAATCCGCATTCTTAAATGTACGGATTCAAAAAAAATTTTATTGAATGAATTCTTTTTTCTTGGGTATATACGACTAATTTGAAAAGCTAACAATTACATTTATAAAAATAATGAAAAAGTTAATAATAAAAACCTGTACAGATCCACCGTATCGATAAAGTTGTTAAATTAATGTTAAAAGGTGCCCAAACATTCTAGTCTAACAAGTGTAAATGTATTAAAAAACGCTAAATGTGAAAATAAGCGGAGCACCTGGATCGACCCTGATCCAAGAATAGCTCTTAAAAAGCTAAAACATAGCACTTTAGCAGTTATTATACATAATATTATACTGTGTACATTTTCAGTCCACTTTTGAATCCGTTAGCAAATCACGATTTACGTCTAATACGCCAAGGGAGGATGGACTACCATCACCGTTGATGCTACTCAAAGGATCGTAAAGAAAAGAATGATTAGTGACGGGCTTAAAAGTAAAGTGATATATCTGTACATTATTGTAATAGACAATTAATACACTTGTTGTACTCCAATGGTAACAATGGGGTGCACCTTTTCCAAAACAGGTAGTATGTGATGGGTCAGTCGCTCTGATCACGGCAGTGATAATAAGTGTTTTTACTGGGGGACTGACAATCGATGATTACAAGGAATCGTATGAAAAAGAGGTACACTGTTGTTACGTTAGAATCAACGTTGCTCATTTTTTGAATTTATATCCAAAGTATTTAAAAATCACTAAAACACGACAGAAAAATCGTGTATTTTATAAAGCAGCGGCAGTGAGGAGCGACTAGAGATGGAAAACTTGTTCATTAAAGAGGATGACTAAACTTTGTCGAGCCAGCTGAATAATTATTAGTGAAAGATTGCCCATGCCTTAAATAAAAAAGTGAAGGATTTAGCTAAAGAGAAGGTTGGCGAGCATAACAGTGCGTACTATCTACTGAAATTAGCAGAAAAGTTGGTACGCGACATGAAAGCTTTTGTTTCGTGGGGCTACATATGCAGAAACAAATTTAATAAAGAAAGAATCCCTGCATCGAGAGTGGTAGTTAAATTCAAATTTAAAAATATAAAGAAAAAATTCTTGGACTTTGCTTTACTTCTCATAAGAGCAGGCGAAGCGGTTTTGTCGCTGGCTCAAATATACATAAAAGAAAGCGCAATTATATACATCGTGAAGAACAGTAAAATACATAAAGAAAAGGCGATTGACTTAGCTGAGCCCATCGTTGAAGTTGCAACTCTTCAATTTTAAGATAGCAAAAAGAGGGCATCTAATGAAAACCTTTCTTTTTGCGGCATGTGTATCCAGTTTATTTCCTGTTATGATTCTTAACACCTTATCATTCACAATTTGATGAAATCTGCATTATTCATGAGTACATACTATTTTTACTGTTTACAGATGAAGAGATGCAATACGTAACAGGAAAAAATTTGGGCCGATCATGCAAAACTCAAATCGATCCAAAAGCAGAATTGTGTAAATGTTGCCATAAGATTGGAAGTGTTTCTGCAATATGAATGTCAAGGGAGTTTGATCCCTGGATAGGCTTTGCCAGTAAATAAGAGAAAATAATCAAGAAGGAAGTCTCAAATCCGAAATATGAACCAGTAAAACTGTCGAAATATCTAGATAACAATCCCGATACATTAGATGCACTAAGATTTGATGGTCGAAAAAAGTTCCTATAATAGTGAATGGAAATGATGAATTATAACGAGTATGGACTTCGTAATACTGCTGAAAGGTATATATAATCTGACAAATACCTGTGCAATGGACTCCCTCACAGGCGATGGTCGTTTTAGAGAATGATCGACCACCAATCCGTAAAATAATGAAACAGTTCGAGGCAAAGATAACCATGTTTGGGTTGGTGATCGGGATAATGAGTATCAAAACTGGCGTTAGAAAATATGCGTATCAAAGGCGAGGACATATTCTGAAGCACATTATGGAAAATCTGGACTGCAATACAATAAAAAAAGCTAAAACGCCTGAAGATGGAATGAACCTATTTCAAATTCATGACTGAATAAATGCAAAAAATGTTGCCGAAATCCTTCTTACCGATTATTCATCAATTGTGCAGTCTTTCAAATGCACCAACGGTTGTACTCTGAAAAACAGGAAGTTGACAGCCATGCTTTGCAACTATGAAAGCTTCTTCCGACAAAATTTCGGAAAAGCTATTTTCAAAGGGAAAATAATTCCATGCAAGAAGGAAACCTGCCAGGGTTTTATGAAGAAAACTTTTACTGCTAGTAGTAATTACATTCCTACTTGCATTGAAAGAAATTTTTTTAATGGATAATAATTCTAGATTATAACAAAGTTCGTGTAATTTTAGGTCTATTCGCTTTCAGAGAAGTTGATGTGTTAAGGCAAGGGGACAAAAATAGAGCACCGTGAGCTCAACTCAAAGATATTCCAAAGAGTTTTCCTGACTGTAACGACCACACAGTCAACTACGAGGGGTTTTCAAAAAGTAAGTTTCCCTAGTCTGCCGCTTTGCCCCAGCGCCATCTAGTGAGCTGGGACCGAACATAGTTTTAGTTTAGGATATACCGATAGGAGCGGAACCGGTCTTAGCTGCCGAAAAAAATTTTTTCATCAGTACCGGTTCGCAAACCATGGAGCTACCTGTGAAAAACGTGTCCACTTGTGAGTTGCGTGCAGTTATTCGCTTTTTAACCGCAAAAGGGCTTAATGGCAACGAAATTCACACTGAATTAGTGCATATTTATGGTGACAATTGCATGAGTGTGCAAATGGCGCGTCGGTGGCGTACATATTTTCTCGAGGGACGCGGAGAAGTTCATGATGAGCAGCGTGCAGGCAGGCCAAAAACCGCCATTACAGTGTGAATTTTGTTGCCATTAAACCCTTTTGCAGTTAAAAAGCGAATAACTCCACGCAACTCACAAGTGGACACGTTTTTCACAGGTAGCTTCATGTTTTCCGAGCCGGTACTGATGAAAAAAATTTTTTCGGCAGCTAAGACCGGTTCCGCTCTTATCGGTATATCCTAAACAAAAACTATTTTCGGTCCCAGCTCGTTAGATGGCGCTGGGGCAAAATGTCAGACTAGGGAAACTTACTTTTTGAACACCCCTCGTACAATTTGATGGAAGCAATTCGTTTTATCGGTTGTCCTGGAGAAGAAGGGAATCGTTTGGATAATTACACAGCCATCTATCTGAGACAAAATAGGTGGCTGGAACCTACACAAGAACAACAGTAAACAGAATGCACCAGTGCCCTCGAGTAGCGAACTATGGTCAGAATCGACGAGAAGCATTCCACGAATTGTAGGCTAGGCGAGGTTGAGTGCGGACGATTTTCATTTGATCGCGGTCTACCTGGTTGACTTACCCTCCCCACTCGACTTCTCCTCACGTCGCTGACTGAGCGCCAGTACTGTGTCGAGCCTTGCCAGCGAGGGGCCACTCAATAAAGTGTATAGTGGAATATTTTGGGAAAGAGCTTGTCCATCAAACTTAATCAGAACAGTTTTCAAGGGGACGAGATTACTTTCTCATCTTTGGTTTAAAATTCAACTACTAAGTTAAATGTTTGAACCGATTTGTTAAAAAAAATAATTTTTTGGTATAAAATTAATCTTGTTAGTTGAAAATTTCACTGTACTTTTTTAGATTAAACTATTTTATTAAAAATTCAGTTTTTGTGTTGAAGCTTCATTAGTTCAGTTAAAAATTAATCTTGTTGTTGGAAAAATTAATTTTTTGGTTGAAAATTATTTTTTTATTAAAAACTAACCTTTTCAATGATATTTTGACTATTTAATTTTTTTTTTGAAATTCACATGCTTTAATTGAAAATTCAACTACTTGATTGAATACTTAACCATACTCTTAAAAAAATATTTTTGGTCGGAGATTCATTTCTTTGGTTGAAAATTTATCTATGCTTAATTGAAAATTAAACCACCTTCCTCTTTTTTAGTAGAAAATTAATTTTTTTGGTTGAAAGTCCATCCTTTTGATTGAAAAATCACTATACCTGATAGAAAGTTCAACCGCTCGAATAAAAATGCATTTTTTTAATAAACATTTATCATTTCAATTTAAAATTCGTTTCACGTTATAAATAATATGATACCCACAATAATTTTATTCAAAATCATTGATTAACTAATTGTTCCCTTATTTATTGGCTTAAAGTTGATCCACTTTATTAAAAAATTCATGTTGTTTATTGATACTTCATTTTTTAAATTGAAAATTCATCTATTTTGTGAAAAGGTGAACTATTTTGATAATACAGGGTGGCCGTTTTAATCTACGAAATAAATTCTCGGTCATTTCCCGGTTAGCCAACATTTTTTTACGGTCAACGAAATTAAAAAAATGGAACATTAAAGCTAAAAAATTTCAACTTTAGGTAATAAAAACTGAGATGCAAATGAAAGCACTCAAAGATTTTTCAATATAAAAAAATATAGATCCACGTTATCATTTTCAATGCTCTAAATTAAAAAATCAATCAATGAATTTTAAAATTTTCAAAATTATATAATTTTAAGGATATTTAAACTAGAAACATCAAATATTGAAAAATTGAAAAAATTTTAACTGAACACTTCTTAAATTAGAAATTCAATTATTCTCTTTGTAAATAGTTTAAACATACTTGGAAAGCTTCAACATTTTCTTTCAAAATCTTGAGAAATCTAGAAGTTGTTTTAAATTTGTTTTAAATTTAAAATTAATTTGGAAATTTTTTCAGAACTTCTAAATATCTGTCAAAATTAATTGATTTTTTCTACAATTTTCAGAAAATCCTGCAAATTTTAGAAATTCAAACTTAATGTAAAACTTGAAATGATAGCCTAATATAAAACAAAATGTGGATTTTCGCAGATTTAAAAAAAAAAAATTAGATTCTTTTCAAGAAAATAGAAATAATTTTTCATTTTTAAAAATTATTTTCAGAGAATATTTAAAAAGTTTTCCAAAGATTTAAAAAAAAATTTCAAAAAACATTCTAGAAGATTTTAAGAAAACTTTCTAAAATTTGCATGATAATTTTTAATCTGTTCAACATTCCTAAATATCTCTTAAAATTACTCAAATTTTTTCTGCAAATGTTCACTTGTAAATTATACATCAAAATTTAAAAATTTCACGTACAAATTAAGCATTTTTCAAATACAACAATTGAAATTGTAACGTTCAAAGTTTAAAAGCCCTTCGAAATTTTAACGACCCCAGTCTTTCTATGTCAAACAATTCAGTTCAAGATTCTTTAATTTTAAATATTTGATTTTAATTTACTTGTCTTAAGCAAAAATTCAAATATTGGTAAATATTCAATAATTAATCTTTTTTTTTTCATTAAAAATTCCAAATTGAATGGGTTAAAAATTGAGTATTTTAGACTAAAACAATATTTTAAATGTAATAAAATCCTTTAATTAAGAATATATTATTATGAAGTTATTTTTAAGTTGAAAATAGTTTATAAACTTTCAGTTACACCTTCACATTTGTTTAATGACTAAAACTTTCAAATTGAAACCGTTTAAGTTTTAACGTTAAAATCTGAAAATTCTTAAATTTTGAACTGATTTAAAATCGTTTTATCAAATTGTGTTTGTTCACTTTTTATTACTTAAAGTACAGATAAATTTTTAAAAAATGATTTATTTATTAAATAAAAATGTTTTTATTCCAAATTTTCAACATCAAAGTCTTTCATTTTTTATTTGTTCAAGTATTTTAGAAAGCATTTTAAAATTCTTTAAATTAAAAATGTAAGTTAAAAAATAAAAATTTTTAAAGTAAAAAAATTTTGAATTACCCATTGTAAGCTAAATAATAGCATAATTGAAAAACATAAAAATTCAACTAATCATTAAAAAAATGGTTGAAATCGAATGTGGACAGATTTTTCTTCCACAAATTTCAAAAATTCCCGATCAAAAAAAATTCTCTGTCATTTCCCGGTCTAAACAAATTCCTGGTTTCCCGGTCCAGTGGGAATTTTTTTTTTTAATCAATCTTTATAACTTAAAACTTAACAATTCAACTTTTGGTTGAAAATCGATTTTTTTAGTTGATAATGGATCTATTTTGTTGAAAAATCATCTTCTTGGTTGAAAATTTATCTTAATGATTAAAAAAATTAACTATAGCTGGTAGATAGTTGAACCACTTGATTAAAAATTCATTTTTTCATGAAAATTTATCATTTTAGTTGAAAATTCGTGTCATATTGTACTCAATGTGATACCCGCGCGTGTCCGAACGTGCTCGAACATAGCTGGAGGTCAGAGCGCGGTCACAAAAAAATCAATAACTTTTGAACTACTGCGAAATACACTGTTTTTTCACCAAAATTTTCGGAAGAGATTCTAGAATCTATTGAAACGTGGAAGAATTCATTTAAAGGCGGAGAAGTTTAATTAATTTTCAATTGTTTAAAACCAACGATTATTTAAACCATAATAAAATGTTTTTTATGACCGAAAATTGTTTCAGCGTAAAGTATACTTCGTAACCAAAATTTCCATAACTAAATTATTGAATTTCGATTAACCGTTCGCGAGTAATCCATTTTTGAAAAAAAAATGATCAAGAACTTTGATTGTTAATAACTTTTTTTTTAAATTTTGTTGCAAAAATATTTTAGGGGAATTATTTTTAATTAAAAGCGAATCGAAAACTGTATAAATTGATTGAAAATAGAACAATCGATTTAAAATTGGCACACTTGAGACATTTTAATCCTAATATCAATAATTGTTTAAAAATATTTTCATAAGATTTTTCAAGTATCAAAAATAAACTTTAATGTTTATTTAAAGTTTTGTTCTTTAGTCTATAAATGATGACCATAAAAATTTATTTAATAATTTTTTGTTAAAAATTGTCATTCTTTGATTTAAATATCTATATTTTTTTATAGAACATAAATTTTTTGTATAAAAATTAAATGTTTTGTGAAAAAATCGCCATAGTTTATTAAATCCAACTGTTTTTTTTTTTTAATAATTATTAAACAACATTGTTTTAAATCTTTTATTGTTGAAATATAAACTATTACATTTTTAATTGAAAATGCATGTTTTCATACTAAAAATTCAACATCTTGGTTGAATGCTGAACTGTTATACTTTACTAAATTTCATTTTTTATGGTTAATCGTTTATTATTTTAGTTAAAAAGTAACTCCTTTATTGAAAATTCAACTTATTGACTGTAAATGAACTTCTGTGTTGAAAATTGAAATTCTCCAGTTCAAAATTAAACAACTTGGTATAAAATTCAGCAAATTGTTTGAAAATTGAACTGTCATGTAGAAAGTTGTTTTTCTTTTTGTAGATCGAAAATTAATTGTCCTTAACCAAAATTTATCTTATCCATTTTTTGTTAAAAACTGAAATTTTTTGCTTTAAAAATCTGTCTTTTTTGACAGAAAATAATTCTAATTTCGGTGAAAATTCAATAATTCGGTTGAATGTTTATATATTTTTTATAAAAAAATCGTATTTTGTGATAGAAAATACATTTTGTTATAAAAATTAAGTATTTTGTTAAAAATTCGTCATTTTTTGTCAAATCCAACTGTTTTTAAAAATTATAAAACAAATTTTTTTCAATCTTTTATTGTTGAAATATAAACTTTTTTATTTTTGTTAAAAATTCTTTTTTTCGTGCTTTATTATGCTATATTAACTACTTTATTAAAATTTAATTTTGTATGGTTAACCATTCCTAATTTTAGTTGACAACTCCTTTCTTTCTTTGGTTAAACAATAATTTTTTAACTGAAAAACTAACTATTTTCTTAAAAATTCAACTGATTGGTTATAAACTCTCTAGGTAAAAATGCATCTTTTTAGTTGAAAATTTCAATATTTGATAGAAAATTTATCTTTTTTTGGAAAGTTCATGTTTTCGGCATAAAAATTCAACATCTTGGATGACATTTTTTTTCTTTATTGGCTAAAAAATCTTTCTTGGTTTAACAAGAAGCAAAAACGATTTATTCTCGGATTTATTAAATCAGGCATTGAATAGGAACTTTTTCCAGTTTAATTTTCAAGATATATGGTTGAAAATCAACTTTTTTGTTTTCTTTCTTAACTGAAAATTGAATTTTAAACTAAAAATATGAATTTTCAAATAAAATTATTAATATTTAACTGGAATACTTGAAATTTCAACCAAAAAGATGGAATTTTAAACAATCAGATTGATTTGAAAAAAGTGACTTTTCTATATAAAATAGACAAATTTTCAACAAAATGAATTTTTAACGGAGTGATTTAATTTTCAATTAAAAAAGACAAATTATCATTTCAATTGTCGAATTTTCAACTAGAAAAGATCAATTTTCAACCAAAAATGAAATAGTTAACATTTCAGTAAAAGAGATTAATTTTCATCCAAACTGATGAATTTTAAACTAAAAAATATGAATCTTCAACTAGAATATTAAAATTTTATACCTACTAAAAAGATTAATTTGTAAACATAAAGATTTATTTCCTATTATTTCCACAAAGTACATGTACACAATTTCTCAAACAAATAGTTTAATTTTTAAATAAAAAATATCGAGTTTCAATCAAATAGTTGAATTTTCATATAAAAAAGATAAATAAAAAGATAACAAACTAACAAAAAACGGATTTTCAGAAAAATCGTCGAATTTTCTATGGAATAAGTAAATTTTTAGTTAAAAAATTGATTTTTAAACGAGGAAATTAACTTTCAAAGTAAAAGATGATTTTCTACCAAAAAAGTGGATTTTTTAAATAAAAGACGTGAATTTTCAACGAAATAGTTAAATTTTAAAATAAAAGATCAATTTTAAAACAGAAATGGAATAGTTAAAATTGCAAAGAAATTAATTTTTAGCCAAACTGATGAATTTTAATCTAAAATTATGAATCTTTAAGTAGAATAGAATTTTTTACCTACAAAAAAAAATATTTTTAATCAAAAAGATCATTTTTTCTACGAAAAAGGCGAATTTTCCACAAAGTACATAAATTTTCAAACAAATCGTTAAATTTTTAAATAAAAAATAAGAATTTTCAACCAAAATCATCCATTAATCATCCATAAATCCATAAATCAACCATAAATCTAACTCTATGCACAAAAAAAACGGATTTTCAACGAAATCGTTGAATTTTCTATCGGAATATTAAAATTTGTATTTAAAAAAAAATATTTGTATTTAAAAAAAAAAAAAAAAATAGTGAAACTCTCAATAAAAAAGGCAAATTTTCAAACAAAATTTTGAATTTTTAACTAGAAAAAATCAATTTTAAAACAAAAACGGAATAGTTTAAATTTGAGCAAAAGAAATTAATTTCTAACCAAACTGATGCATTTTAATCTAAAATTATTAATCTTCAACTAGAATATTTGAATATTATACCTACCATAAAGATTAACTTGTAATCAAAAAGATCATTTTTCTACAAAAAAGGCGCATTTTCCACAAAATTGTTAAATTTTCATTTTAAAAAAAAGGAAATTTTCATACAACTTGTTGAATTTTTAATTAGAAAAGATCAGTTTTAAAACAAAAACGGAAAAGTTAAAATTTCAGGAAAAGAAATTAATTTCTAACCAAACTAATAAGTTTTAATCTAAAATTATTAATCTTCAACTAGAATATTTTAATTTTATACCTACCATAAAAATTAATTTTTAATCAAGGAGATACATTTTCTTAAAAAAAGGCGAAGTTTCCACGACGTTAAATTTTAAAATAAAAAATCAGAAATATCAACGAAATAGTTAAATTTTCATTCAAAAAAATATAAATTTTCAACAAAAAATAGAATAGTTGAATTTTCCGATATAAATTAATTCTTAAAATAAAAAACAGATTTCCATGAAAATCGTTCAATTTTCTATTGGAATAGTTCAATTTTTATTTTTAAAAAAATTATTTTTAACAAAGTAGTTATATTTACAACAAAAGAATGGATTTTTAAGTAAAACAATGATTCTTCAACTAGGGTACTTTAATTATTTACCTACCGAAAAAATTAATTTTTAATAAAAAAAGATACTTTTTCTACAAAAAACGCAAATGTTCCACAAAGTGCACAAATTTTCAAACAAATCGTTACATTTTTAAATCAAAAATAAGGTATTTCAAACAAATAGTAGAACTTTCATTCAAAAAAAGGTAAATTTTCAACAAAAAATGGAATAGTTGAATTTTCCGTTATAAATATAATTCTTAAAATTAAAAAAAAAACGGATTTTCAACAAAATCATTAAATTTTCTATTGGAATAGTTAAATTTTTATTTGAAAATTCGAGTTTCAACAAAGTGGTTACATTAAAAAAAAATAATTTTAAACTAAAGTGATAAATATTTAACTAGAATACTTGAATTTTTAAGCGAAAAGAAAAATGTTTAAACAAAGAGATTAACTTTCAAAGAAAAAGATAATTTTCTTCCAAAAAAAAGTCGTGGTTTTAACAAAATACGTTGGTTTTCAACAAAATAGTGAAATTCTCAATAAAAAAGGCAAATTTTCATACAACTTGTTGAATTTTGAACTAGACAAGATCAACTTTCAACCAACAATTAAATAGTTAATATTTCAGTAAAAGAAATTATTTAAGAACCACAATGTTAAATTTTAATCTAAAATTATGAACCTTCAACTTGAATAGAATTTTCTACCTACTTGCATTTTTAACCGAAAAGAAAATTTTTCAAATAAAGTGATTAACTTTCACAGAAAAATATAATTTTCTATAAAAAAAGGAAATTTTTAAAGAAAATACGTAAATTTTTCAACGACATAGTTGAATTTTGAGTGAAAAAAGAAAAATCTTATTAATCATAAAAATTTTGAAGTAGTTAAAATATCAGTAAAAGAAATTAATTTTCAACCAAAAATAGAATATTTCAATTTTTCATAATGAATCTAATTCTTAAAAAACAAAACAAAAAACGAATTTTCAGAAAAATCGTTAAATTTTCTATTGGAATAATTTAATTTTTAGTTTAAAAAAATGATGTTAAACAAAATAGTTCTTTTTCCAAAAAAAGATGAATTTTTAATTAAAATTATGAATCTTCAAACAACAAAATTAATTTTTAATAAAAGTGTTTAACTTTTAACAGCAAGTAGTTGAATTTTTAAGTAAAAAGATTAATTTTTAAATAAAACAATTAATCTTCAACTGAAATAGTTGAATTTTCAATTTAACTTGAAAATTAATTTTTATAAAAAAAGATAAATTGTCAACCGAAACTTAAAAAATTTATTTTTAAGTGAAAAAAATCAATTTTCAACAGAAATTCGAATATTCAAGTAAGAAATATGAGTTTTATAACTAAACATTTAATAACACAATTGTAGTGAAAGAAAAAACAAGTTTTTAATCAAATAGCTGATTTTTTAACAAAAGAAATTAATTTTGAATTACAATGATGTAATATCAAAAAAAGAATTAATTTTTAATAAAAGTTTAATTTTCAACCAGGTAATTTTATTTCTAACCTAATAGATTAATTTTAAATTAAAACGATAAATATTTAACAAGAATATTCAAATTTTTAACCGAAAATACATTTTTTTTATACAAGATTAACTTTTAAAGAAACAGATTATTTTCTAACAAAAAAGTCGATTTACTAAGAAAATACGTGACTTTTCAACGGAATAGTTGAATTTTTAATTAAAAAAGATAAATTATCATTCAAATTGTAGAACTTTGAAGTAGAAAAGAACTATTTTCAACCAAAAATGAAATACTAAAAATTTCAGTAAAAGAAATTAATTTTCCAACCAAAGTGATGAATTTTAATCTAAAACGATGACTCTTTAACTGAAAAAGTTGAATTTTATACCTACCAAAAAGATGAATTTTTAACCATAAATATTTATTTTCTACACAAAAGACGATTTTTCTACAAAGTTCACAAATTTACAAACAAATAGTTTAATTTTTAAATAAAAAATATCAAGTTTCAGCCAAACAGTTGAATTTTCATGGAAACAAGATAAATTTTCAACCAAAAATAGGATAGTTGAATTTTCCGTTATAATCTAATTCTTAACAAACAAACAAAAACGGATTTTCAGCAAAATCATTGAACTTTCGATGTAATAAATAGGTCAATGTTTAGTTTAAAATAATGATTTTAAAACAAGAAAATTAACTTTCCAAGGAAAAGATTACTTTCTACCAAAAAGTGGATTTTTTAACAAAATACGTGAATTTTCAACGAAATAGCTGAATTTTCAATTAAAAAAGACAAGCTTTCATACAAATTCTTGAATTTTGAACTGAAAAAAAATCGAATTAGAACAGAAAAATTTCAGTTAAAGAAATTAATTTGAACCTAACTGATGAATTTTATTCTAAAATTATGAAGCTTCAACTAAAATATTTTAATTTTATACTTACCAAAAAGATTATTTTTAATCAAAAAGATAATTTTTGTACAAAAAAGGCGAATTTTCCACAAAGTACACAAATTTTCAAACAAATCGTTACATTTTTAAATAAAAAAATAAAGTATTTCAAACAAATAGTGGAACTTTCATTAAAAAAAAAATTAATTTCCAACCAAAAAAGGAAAAGTTGAATTTTCCGTTATAAATATCATTCTTAAAATTAAAAATAAAAAAGGATTTTCAACAAAATCGTTAAATTTTCTTTTGTAACATTTAAATTTTTAGTTAAAAATCGATTTTCAACAAAATCATTACATTCATAAAAAAAGATGAATTTTAAACAAAAATGATAAATATTTAACAAGAATAATTGAACTTTTAACAGAAAAGCAAAATGTTTGAACAAACCAATTAACTTTTTTAAAAAAAAGATAATTTTATTCAAAAAAAGTTGATTTTTTAACAACATATGTGAACTTTCAACAAAATGATTAAATTCCCAATGAAAAGGGCAAATTTTCATACAAATGGTTGAGTTTTGAATTTGAAAAGATGAATTTAAAAAAAATAATTAAAATTGCAATCAAAAAACTTAATTTTTAACCAAACTGATGAAGTTTAATCTAAAATTATGAATCTTCAACTGGAATAGAATTTTTACCTAACAAAAAGATTAATTTTTAATCAAAAGGATAATTTTTCTACGGAAAAGACGGATTTTCTACAAGGCACATAAATTTTCAAACGAATCGTTAAATATTTGAATAAAAAATAAGAATTTTCAACCAAATAGTTTCATTTTTATGTTAAAAAGATAAATTTTCAAACAAAAATAGGATAATTGAATTTTTCGTTATAAATCTAATTCTTAAAATTAAAAAAAGTATATATTTTCAATAAAATCTTTAAACTTTCGATTGGAATAGTTAAATTTCTAGTTAAAAAATCGATTATCAATAAAGTAATTACATTTTTTTAAAGATGAATTTTAGACAAAAATGATAAATATTTGACTAGAATACTTGCATTTTTAACCGAAAAGGAACATTTTTAAACAAAGAGATTAACTTTCAAAGAAAATAATAATTTTCTTCCAAAAAGTAGACTTTTTAAACAACATACATGAATTTTCAACGAAATAGTTTAAGTGTTCATTAAAAAAAGGCAAATCATCATTCAAATTGTTTAATTTTGAATCATAAATATAAATTTTTTATCAAAAAGATCATTTTTTTTAGAAAAAAGCGAATTTTCTACAAAGTACACAAATTTTCAAACAAATCGTTAAATTTGTGAATAAAAAATCAGAATTTTCGTTATAAATCTAATTCTGAAATTTTGAATTCTTAGTTATAAATCTAATTCTGAATCTAAAAAAAAACGGATTTTCAACAAAATCGTAAAATTTTCTATTCGAATATTGAAATTTTTATTTAAAAAATCGATTTTCAACAAAGTAACTAAATTTGTAAGAAGAGGTGAATTTTAAGCTTAAATGATAAATATTTAACTAGAATACTTAAATTTTTAACCGAAAAGGAAAATTTCTTTAAAAAAAAAATAACCTTCAAAGGAAATAATAATTTTCTTCCAAAAAGTCGATTTTTTAACAAAATACCTGAATTTTCAACAAAATAGTTAAATTCTCAATAAAAAATGCAAATTTTCTTACAAACTGTTGAATTTTAAACTAGAAAAGATGAATTTAAAAAAATGGAATAGTTAAAATTGCAAAAAATTAATTTTTAACCAAACTGATGAATTTTAATCTAAAATCTTCAATTAGAATAGAATTTTTACCTAACAAAAAGATTATTTTTTAATCAAAAGGATC